>NC_048597.1:912856-1033531 GCF_003668045.3 Cricetulus griseus | reverse complement strand
GGTCTCTCTTTTCACCATGTGGATCCTACAGACCAAACTCAGACTGTGAGTCTTGGCTGCAAGCCCCTTTACCTGCTGAGCCATCTTACTGCTACCTAGAATCCCCAAGTGAAGGAAGCCTTGCAGCTGGATGGTGTTGATTTGCACAGTCAGAGAAGAAGCCAGGGAAACAGGAAGTTTAAAGTGAAAGACCTTTCAATTAGAATACATTTTGTTGAAGACAGAGAGGTAGAAGGAAAAGTTGGAGCCTTGAGTTCAAGACCAGGTTACTAAAGGAGAAGGCAAGGGGTAGTGTGTACCTTTCCTACTGGAAACAAAGTGCTTTGGAAGTTGTTTAAAACAGTCTGTCCATAGGCAAGGAATTGTTTTAGAGATGTGTGTTGCTTCCAGGATCAGCACAAAAGCCTGGGCATACTCACCCCCTCTTCATGGATGCAGGTTACTAGTTGTCTGACCAAACATGGACAAACTGTCCTGATTTTGCTCAGAGACAGGGTTGTTCCCATGTTCAGCCTGCCCACCTTCACTCCCTCCTCTCTCCAGCTCAGTCCTAATCAACACTATTCCCCATCTTACTTTGGAGCTTGTACCTAGGATGCAATGAGGATGGAGTTGAGTATCTCACCTGTGTGGTGCCAGCCCCAGATCTTCATGAGGTTGTTTTACGCCATTCTGTTTCCTGAGCCTTACTTTGCTTTTGGGAATATATTCAAGACTCATGGAAGAGGCTGGACATGTGGCTCAATGAAGAGAGTGCCTGCCTAGCTTGTAGGCCTTAAGAGGTGAACACCTAAGAACCAGAAATCCAAGCGACTCCAGCATTCATAGCTCCCCACAGCCATCGAGGCATCAGAAAAGCTGCCCCATCCATAATTTTCTTCTGAGGGGCCATACACTAAACTTGGACATAGGTATTTAGACCAGAGAGAGGGCAGCAGGGCAGGGGGGATGTCTTGTCCTGGATGCTCAGTTACACACCCTGTGTGTGGGTGCTCTGAGTGGGTGACCATTAAATTGTACCTAGGTATGAGAAGATTGGAGCTTGATTTAGAGAGAAAGGAAGAGAGATTATGTTGGCAGGGAGAGAGTAGCAGAGAGAGAGTCTGGGGCACCCTGAGGGCCTTCTGTCATTCTGAGACGGTGATGGAACCTGACAAGGACAAAGACTCTGATTCCCTACTGCTGGATTTCTGGTTGTTTTATGTCTTGCCTTGAAAATGAATGAAATCACATTCAGTCCATAATGTGTGATGTGTGCAGATAAATCATGATTTATTCAAGTACACGATTAGGGTAAGAGGCAACTTGGCACTAAGACAAAGTGACGTGCCACAGGGTGCTCCTCCTGGATCTAGTTAGATCACTTGTATTCAGGGGGTAGCTCTGGAAGCTGGAGGTAAAAGGCGCATAAGCAGGTGGGAGGAAGGTGGAGTTCTGCTTCCGCCCCTCACACATCCAGCCTGTGCCGTTGGAAAGGCTTCTCTAGGTAAAATGACGATGTGAGGATGCATGGAGGGGGTCATGAGCATAGCCTTCCATGTGCGTGTTCCCTCTGTCAGTCAAACATGCTCTGGTTTTCCATGGTGCTGGGCATGTAGGAATGGATGACCAAAGTGGCTACTGAGATATACATCTAGACAGTTTAGCAGCCATTGGAGAAGGTTGGACAAGAGGTGTCATGGCTCAGAGGAGACAGAAAGCAGTCATTCACTGTTAGTCCCGCCACCCCCAAAAGGTCCCACAGAAATGTAGTAAGTAGGCTGTTTGTCTCATCCTAACTGTCATGGTACACTAATCTATACCATATACTATATCTTATAAATAATACACAATATACTATATACTATGTACCCACTACACACTATGCTATGTACTATATGTTATACACTGTACTACATATTCACTATAATGTAGTATTCACTACACTAAATTTATATACTATATATTATAATCTATATACTATACCAGTATACCCTAAACTCTACCCTGTCATCCCTTGTTCCCTATTTCCTGCTTTTCTTTAATGGTGTGTGTGTAGGGGAAGTGTGTGATCAGCTGTCTGTCTCCATTGCGCTCCACCATTTTTGTTTTTGTTTTTTGAGACAGGTTATCTCACTGAACTCTCAACTCACCAACTGATTGGACTGACTGGCCAGTAAGCTCTGAGGATCTGTCTGTTTCCATACCACTGCCACCCACACCCCCATAATCCATGCTAGGGTTAACAGGCTTGCAAACCCAGCTAGCATTGTCATGTGGTGCTGGGGACCTGAACTCAGATTCCCATGCCATGCAGCAGGCACTTTTGTCAGTCACTGAGCCACCTCCCCAAACACATTCCTGCTCATTTTGCCCCCTTCCTGCCTCCCCTATGGAACACAGGCTCCACAGGGCCAGCATCTGTGGGCCTTGTTACTGTGCACCATTCCAAACGGGTTAACTCTTGGCATGCCGTAAGCACTCAGAGATCTGAAAATCACTACGAAAACTCATTCGAAAAATATTAGAATTCATCCTTTTAGATATTTGTTCCCTTCTGTGAAAACCAGAACTCACTGAATCAGCAAGTCTAACTATCCAGCCTGCCTTAGGAATCCCGTCTCTTCCTCCTCGGTACAGAGGTTACAGGTAGGCCACCATGCCTGTTGCACATTTACGTGGTCCTGAACCTTGGTCTTCACACTTGCAAAGCAAGTCCCCTGAGTCATCTCTCACGAAGGTTTTAGTATTTCATATTTCAGATTTCTGATTGTGGATGATCAGCTTACATTTATATAATAAAAACTTCAAAAATATGGAGGATTAGAAAGACAAAATGAATCCCAATCTACTATCAGAAACAGTACCTTTTGACATCTGATGTCCCAATATGTACCAGGAACCTTTCCTAAGCAATTGGCCGTGACCTGAGCATAGTCTGAGAGTCTGCTCGAAGAGCCTGAACAAAGATCCCCTTTGGCAGCAGTGGCTCCTCTGAAACCAGGAAGGCTGCCCCTAAAAGAGGGCTGCTTCTGTCCACAGCAGGGTGACCACATTTACAGGTCTCAGTGTCTCCATGGACCAGGTGGCAGCTGATTAACCCAGATAACACCAGTCACAGCTCATGCCTAGCCATAAAGGGATGCTATCTCCCTGACTGTTGGAAGCTTTGAGCAGCAGAAATGTCCTTCAGGTGGACATAGACTGGTCCACGGCCTGCCCAGAACACCTCCTGGCTCAGCATGTCTGTGTAAAAGAATCATCCACCACTCTAGTTTCTCTCCTCTGTATTTTTTAAGTGCCCTCAAACAGCCCAGATTGTCCCAGACTGAGTTATTTGCTTTTTCTTAAGTCATCATAGTTTATAATGAAGAAACTTAATTAAAACTGCGAAGGGGAAAGGCGCCGGACCACAAAGCCTCAGCAGCAAAGTGGTTGCACTGACTCTCTTCTCCTTTAAGTACGAGTCTGAGTGTCTCAGCCCTTGGAGGATACTATGCCTTTTTATTTAAAACATTGAACATTGTTTAGGACTCCAGAAAGGAGGCTTTGCTCTTGAGGTGGGCACATCCCTTTCCCAGTGGCACAGGGCTGGCAGTTTAGCATGTAGTCGTGCTCCTGGAGAGCTGAGACCTTCAGCTACAACGAGTGGCCCACAGGCAGCACACTTTGCGAGGATGGGGTCAGAACTCTGCCTGCAGAGGCCTCAGGATCTGAAGCCTACCCTGACTCTGGGCATCTCTTTGTGCTTCCCATGTCAGCTTTGTGAACCACAGAGATCCCTTTCCAGTGTGCAACCTGCCTGTAGCCTTTTGAGTCTCTCTCTAGTTCTGTCCCTGATTCTTTGTACCTGGGTGGGAGTAGGGCTGGGGTGGAATGTTTTTTGGCAACAGTTTACTATTTCTGCCTCAGCCTCAGTCCTGTAGGATCAGGGTTGTATACCTTGTAGGATTCAGCTCAACTTTCCTGCCCAACCCTCAACTATTAGGAAACAATATAAATGACACACACACACACACACACACACACACACACACACACACACACACACATGTTGTATGTATGCCTAAACTCATATATACAAAAGCAACATTAAATGGACTCATTAGATGTGTATGTGTGTGTGTGTGTATGTGTGTGTATGTGTATGTATGTGTGTGTATGTATACCAATAATTAAAAATAGTAAGTCATATATACTATGATGGTGAAAATTAAAATTACTCTCAATACTGAAATTTGGAGATTAAAATGGAACATTACAAATAATCATGCATTTCTGGCAAGAATTTAAATTGTACATTTTGATTTTTTTCTTATGAAGTTAAACATGTAATTTCAGTCTAATGTTTACCCAAGAGAAATGCTAGCATATGTTCACAAAAAGACTTCTATAATAATATTCCTGCTAACCTTTCTCATATTAATCAAACACTGGAAAGAGCTCAAAAATCTGGGAACCAAAGGATAGGGTGTGTGTGTGTGTGTGTGTAGAATAAAGGGAAAATTCTTTCTGAAACCAACAATGTGTAATTTTCGGTGGTATTACCTTGAAGACAAGAAGCCAAAGAATACACACACAACTTGGTTCTATTTATATGGCAGTTGGGCCACAGCAATCCATGCAGACACATGGGAAGGGGAATTTCACTGGAAGAAGGATCAAAGAAACATGCTTGGGTGATAGGAATTGAAACAGTCTTCACAGTGCTTTTTGGGTGGCATTGCCCTAAGTACAGACAAATGACAACACTTATTTAGCTGAAAATGAATCATTTGTACTTATATAATAGCAAGTCAAATTTCACTTAAGAAAAACTATGAGATGGTGGCAGACATCTCTAGTCATATCACTTGGGAAGTTGAGGCAAGAGGATCTCCCTAGATTCAAGTCCAGCTTGAACTATGTAGAGAGATCAAGCCTAACTTGTTTATTCAATGAGACTGTGGGGAAAGTTTGCATATTTAGGAGAAGGTATTTGCAATGCCTGAAGTAATTAAGATATAATATTCAGAATACATACCAGCCTCCTAAAATTGAAAAGGAAGAGATTACAGCTATAACTCAGACAAAGGTCAGGCAAATTTTAAAGAGAAAACTCAAAAGCTACCAATGAATACAAATAAAATCCCCAAACAGAACAGTAAGTAGAAAGAATCAAAGCAACAAAAAAAAATCTATTAGTTGTTTTCACTTATCAAAGAATAGGAAAGAGGGAGGAATGGAGGAGGAGAGAAAGAGAAAAAGACAAACACAGAGAAAGTGGAAGTCTATTTCAGTGTATTGCTGACTGAAGCTTGGAAGAAGACAATGAGAGACACAATACTTAAACAGGTGAAGACTGGAAGAAATCCCCAGAATTGGTAAAAACCTGAACCCTCAGATTCTAGGAATAGTACCAAACCAGCCGATTTTTTTTTTAATCCATGTTTTGGCTATATGAAACAAAAATCAGAGATTCTAAACCAATTCAGGTTGTCTGCTCAAAAACCAAGCCACAATAAACAAACAAAAAAGTCAATTTTTTCTATATCCAGCTATATCACCCCCCACAATCAGAGCAGAACAAGATACTGCCACACAAAGGCTTTTGAGTCCTCACAGAAGGAATTGGGAAGGAAGTGAGTGACAGATGGGAACCTACCTGTATCTACCCTGTGTGAAGACTACATTACAGTGGTGCTAAGTTAATTAGAACCAGGTCATACTGGACCTGGCTACTCTGTGTGAAGACTGCCCTACAGTGGTGCTAAGTTAATCAGGACCAGGTCATACTGGACCTGGCTACTCTGTGTGAAGACTGCCCTACAGTGGTGCTAAGTTAATCAGGACCAGGTTACACTGGACCTGGCTACCCTGTGTGAAGGCTGCCCTACAGTGGTGCTAAGATAACCAGGATCAGGTTACACTGGACTTGGCTACCCGGTATGAAGGCTGCTCTACAATGGTGCTAAGATAATCAGGACCAGGTCACACTGGAGATGGATGGTTCAGATCATCCCACAGGAGAAATGGAGAAAGAACACCATGAGTGCATGAGTAACCCCAACTCTACCAACTTTAACTTTTAAAAGGACCAATAGGGGTATTATTCTTAATAAGTATTATTTTAATTATATACACATATGGGATACATTGTGATAATTCACTATATCTACTCAATATGCAATGCTCAACTTAGGGCAATTAGCAGACACACTTCCTTAAATGTATATTGAAATCTTCATGAACTTGCAAAAAGAAAGAAAAATTAAAATTCTAGTCAAAACTTTGAAGGTTTTGGAAAAGAAGTTCAGAATTTAGTGGGCCAGAGAAAGGGCTCAGTGGTCATCAGAGTTCTATTCCCAGCACCCACACTTGATGATCAGAGACTCTCAAGTTATCTTCTGGCTTCTGGAGATGCCTGCATTCATAGATGCATACACACATGCACACACACATACACATAATTAAAACTAAAGCTTTCAAAGAAAGAGTTTAGGATTTAGAAAGTGTTAAGCTCTGTGCTCATTATTAAGGTCACTAGCTTTAAGTTTTATGAGTCTGGTACACTCATGAAAGTCCTTAGACTCAAGAAGACCGGAGACTGTTTAAATGAAGAGAGCTCCAGCAACCCTGAAAGGATGACAGGGAGGTGGGGGAGGGATCCAAGACAGAGCACCAACTGCAACAGAAATCCAAAGGGATGCAGATGTGCATACATGACCTACAGGAGATCACAGCATTTTGTTTTACTCATTCTCTCATGTGCATTTATGTGTTGTATGTGTGTATATGATTAGAGTATATATGTATGTATATATGTAATACACACACACACACACACACACACACACACACACACACATATATAAAAAGTTCCCCTCCCATGTTCTTGTCATGAATTTAAACATCTATGTCACCCTCTCCAGTGCTCAGGAAACATTGAAGAAGAGGAAGAAAAATGTAAAGCCAGTGGAAGGGAGTAGTGTAGATTCATTGTCTTCTTGAACAGCAGCACTATGGTCACCTGCATAGATCTACAGAGGAATAGGCCAACAACTGGTAGTAGATAGGAGTGGAGCTCTTGAGGCCCCACCCCTCCCTGAGGAGAAGCTGTTACTGGTGTAGCCACTGGTAAGGTATCCTTGCCCAAGTAATTAACTCCTCACCCATGGTCACGGAAGAAACCCTATTAAAGTGCAGTGGTTCACAAAAAGGAAAAATGCAAAGTATCTGTGCAAGAATCCCACTGAGTGCTGCCTCGCTTGTGGAATGAAAAGAAATATATAGCTTGAAACCATATCCTTAGGGACAAGTCATTGGAAATTAAATTTAGCAAACTGGACGATGCAAATGCCAGCAAATTTAACAGTACACGGGTGAAAACAGGAACAAAGGGAAAAGAAAAGCAATAGGGGAAGAGGGAAGCATCAAGTCTTCATGGTCCTCAGGGTCCTCAGGGTCCTCAGGTCCTCAGGTCCTCAGGGTCCTCAGGGTCCTCAGGGTCCTCAGGGTCCTCATGGCCCTCATGGTCCTCATGGCCCTCATGGTTCTCATGGGCCTCATGGGCCTCATGGGCCTCAGGTCCTTGTGGTCCTCAGGACCTCCAGTCAAGTGGGTCCTTGGGCTCTCTGGGTCCTCCAGCTCCAGGGTGACAGTAGGAAGCCTTAAGTTCAGTCCAGACCCTCAGCGGACACCTTCTGCCAGTACCACTGAAAACTGTGATGAGTAGGTGCCAGCTGTGGGTCCAAAGTCTTCCTTGGATCTTTTGGAATCTCTCCTGTAGCCCAGGAGGTGATTACTCCATCCTCATTTTCTAAAAGGCCCAGAAGTATCCAACAGCACACCAAGTTCATTTGTCTAGCTCACAGGGAGCTGGGCTCCACCCCAAACATTCCTTCCTCACTCCTAATACCAAGCTACAGAATTATTCTCAGTCATTCTGGAAGTGAACACTGGGATCAAGGCTAAGACAGGACAGTGCCAGGATGGAAGTTTTACACACAATGATGTCTCCTCAGCAGCCTGGCATCCGACTGTTTCCTGCCTGTAGGGAGTGCATGAGGCACCCAGTCTTCCCAGGGTACCTCCAGGCTCATCTGGGAACATCTCAAATTAGGTCATTCACAGCCAGTGTCAATCCATTCCAACACCTTCCTATTACCAAGAAACATTTTGTTTTCTCTTTAAATAAACAAGGAACTCATTCAAATCCACTTGCACATCCAGAATAAAAGATTATGGCCTAGGGATACTGTAAAATGCAATTTATTTGATCTGCTTATTTTTTAAATCCCTTACCCCATATGTTGGTGGGATTAGCAAAGAGTGAAATATGGTGGAACCACAATGTGATTACTTCGGAGAGATCATTCTATGGCTTAGGATTAGGGTCCCAAAGCCCAGGATGTAAACAAACACAGGTGAAGAAGCCTCACATGAAATATATTGTATTCTGGGTGGGGGTAGAGTTCTAATGCAACCACACAAAGTAACATATTCATGAACCAGTTCTTCGTCCCCATTCACAGTGATGTCAGGTAACAGCAAGGAACACAAGATGAACTGCTTCTGATGACTGTGTTAAAATATCGAGAATAGGGCCAAGGAGATGGGTCAGCAGATAAAAGGTGCTTGCTGTAAGCCCATGAACCCAGGTTTGACCCCTGAAATTGACATGGTAAAAGGAGAGAAATGACTCCCACAAGGTGTCTCCCTCCTGACAGGAAAGTCAGATGCCAGGTTGTCAATATAAGAAATCATTGTGTGAAAGACTGAAGCGAAGTGAAAATCACAGCCTTTTGTGTACTGTCTGTCATCTTTGTGCCATAGCGCTGATCACCACACTGACTTCTGGAGCAACTGAGAATAGCTTTGTGTGACCACACACACACACACACACACACACACACACAAACACACACCCTCTAATGATGATGACAAGTTAATTTTTATAAATAATGAGAATGATTATTGTTCAAAACACATGCCAAAATAAACCACCTGTGTCAAACTTTCACTGTGACTTTCAGCCTTTCACTTTTCTTTGTTTTAAGCTTATTTTATTATTGTTATTTTAATTATGTGTATGCTGGGGAAGTATATGCATATGAGTGCAGTACCCTCAGAATCAGAAGAAGACATTGGATCTTCCCTGGAACTGCAGTTACAAGCAGTTGTAAGACACCATGTGGGTGCTGGGAATTGAACCCCAGTCCTCTGGAAGAGTAAGAAATATTCTTAACCACTGAGATATCTTTCAATCCCACATTTTGACATATCTTTTAAAGAATATCTTCTTATGAGAATTACATACTATAAGACCTCACAAGAGCTGTCTTGGCCTTTTGAGCATACACAGTGGGTTAGCAACACTTCACTAGACCTTACCTCTTAAAGGGCCCAACATTGCCATACTGAGACCAGCTATCAACACAACCCCTTGGGGAGAGACACAATGAAGCTATATTAAACCCTAGAAGATGTTATAGCGACTCTGTTTGATAGGCTCATGATGGGCACATGTCAATCATCCAAACTCACAGAACGCATAGCACCAAGGTGAACTCCAGCGTGAATGACAGCTGCCGAAAAAGCAATGTGCTGGTGAGTGTTCACAGCCCCTGACAAGTGCAGTGTTAGATGGAGCGCTGAGGACAGGAGAGGCTGTGATTCAGTGCAGGGGTAAGCTTGTAGAGGGAAATCATCTTTTGCCTTACTGTAAGCCTAAAACTAAAGCACATGAGGACCAAATAAGGAACATGTTGAAGTAGCGAGTAAAACATGATATACCAAGATCTTTGTTTTGTTTTATGAATGGGTAGATGCATGGGGGCAGAGCATACTTACTTCTTGTGTGTCCACATGCACACATGTTTGTACACATGCATGAAAGCCAGAGGTCTCTGCCTCTATCATTCTCTACCTTGTTTTCTTGAGACAGGGTCTCCCTGAACTCAAAAAATCACAGACTGGACTAGAGTGGCTGGTCAACAAGCCTAAAGGATCCCGTTTTCACCTCCTAGCACTGAGATTACAGGCAGGATAACAGACCCTGAGTCACAACACCCAACTTTTTTTTATGTGTGTGTGGGAGATCCACAGTTAGCACCCTAATGCTTTCAGAACAAGCACTTGGCCCCGACCCATTGTGAAATTCATCCAATGGCAAAATCACTGTGCACATTGCAAAATAAAGGAAAAATTAATCCTCCACCAGCCCTCCAAATTGATTCTAGCCTTCTAGGAGTGAGTCACCTTCTAGTCATAGTGTGGCAACATCTGTAATAAACAGAGCTCCCGTGAGCTCTGGGGCTGGAGTTGAACCTCTCTCCCTGCATTCTTGGGGAAATTAGGCAGCTTAACTCAAGCACAGAGGATCTCAGGTTTAAAGCCATTATTGCCTGGTCCTGGAGTCCTGAGAGTCTGATGAACAGGTAAGAATACAAAATTGTTATGGAGGTGATAAGAGGCACTGGAGCTCATCAGAACCAGGACAGGCTAATAGGAGCCAGAGAGAAACTTTCCATGGTATAACAGGTCTGCTAAGTTGTGTGGCATCCCTATTTTCAGCACATCCTTGTTTTAGTGAGAGATGTGGGCTGTTTCAGAAGGGAAAACACTTCCAGCACATTTTAGCAGAATCGGCCGATGAAACAAAATGGCCAGATGGATGCTCAGTGACCCAGAAGTACAGTTGAATCAGAGTGACAGCTCTGCATGGGAGCAGGGAACCCTGGGATGCACCAGCCACTGTGATTAGGCTGAAGGACAGAGACATTTTAGCCCTGAGCTCCTGCTTCTCTGACTGCAGAAAAAAAATCACTTATTAAATGCAAACATATTTGTCCTAAACAGGCCTCCATACATGACTGCTGAATGTTTCTCTCCAAGTGGCCTCTGGGTATTCTGAACTGCAACCTAGCTTGCTGTTACAGGCAGCTGTCACCTGAAGACACTGGTAACCAAGCAACTGAACATCAGCCAACCAGAGCAGCCCATCCCTCAGCCATTCCCAACCTAAAGACTCCAAAATCATGTCCAAATAAGGCAAGCCTGGTGCTGCACCCACCAGCCAATCTCTGCATGTCATTTCTTGTACTGCAGGTGCAGAATGGGCTTCCTTGCTGCAACCGAACCATCTTCCCTCTGGGATGCTCCCTGTTGCTAGAACCTTTCCTTTCTTTGACTAAAATGTGTTCAATTCTAACTGGTATCAGTCTGTCTCTGAACTCAGCAGGGTTTTCTGCAAGGCAGTTCTGACTCTGAAGGTCTCATGCAGGCCTGGGAAGGGCTTCCTGTGAAGAATCAGTCAGCTCCATCTTAGGCTTAAAGCCACCTTGTAGTAAAGACAAACTAGGTTCCTTCCTGTTCATGATTAAACCTGTTTCTCAAGGATTGGACTATGCCCCTCCTGTAACATTACCTGCAAATGGTTCTGTACTACCTGTTCCAGAATTGGCAACCATGGCTTTGTTTTGAAAAGTTATTTATAACCATTTTGCAACCCTACCTTTGCTTCAAAAGGTTACATGGCCACCTCTGACTACCCTGCTATGACTATGACTATACCTTGCTATGCCCACCTTGCAACCATGTCTTTGTTTCAAGAGGACATTAAGACTAAATTGTTCATCCTGTTCCTATACTCCTGCCTATTTTGCCTCCCAAATGCACCATTTGGAAATCTCCTATCCCTGAACTATAAAAGCCTTGTCCTCCTTATATCCAATGCTGACCTTCATACCCCACCTTGGGGGGAGGCAGCAGTATATGAGAATAAAAAGGATTGGTTTAATTCATTGCTTGCTTTAATTAATTTGGCCATACTGTTTTGGGTTGGCCTTCTCCCATCTTTTGGGATTAACACCTGGTGATGCTGATAGCTGCAGACCCCAGATTGACCCCATGTCCCCCACAATGCAGCTGTGGGCTACCCCAGGAGGGCAGGAGGGGCTTAGGTGAAGGTCCATGCTTGAAACCCAACTTTAAGAAGAAATCACAGAACATCACCTTTCCTTGTCCATAGGTATGCAGGACTTGGTCAGTTTCTGAAGTAAACCCCTGCCGCCTAATAATTGCATAAAGTGTGTAATGCAAAAGTAGATCACAGAGGAATGCTAGGTCCTTAGTGTAGATGGCCTGGCAGAAATGAAAATATTCTAAAAAGACACTCCCCCCAACCTATCAGATTGTTGAAACAATGGACTCTAAAGAAATGTAAACTTCCTCAGGAATCTCATTCCAGGGGAAAGAAAGGGCACCAGCCAGAGGGACAGCTTGTCCACCTGAAGGAGAATTCACAAGATCCTAAGAATTTGACAGAGCACCTCACAGGATGAGGATGAGTCCAGAAAAGGATGGTCAGTGGAGGGCAGGACTACACCTCCACCAGAAAAGCTTAGCTGTGCATATCCCTGGCCCTTTATTTAAACCTGGCTCCCACTTCAGGACCCCAGTGACAAGACTTAAGGAATTTACTGGGCTCTTTGCCCCTCTTCTCAATGTGGCAATAATGAATAATTCTCCTTTTTATACTTTCTTTTGTAATTTGACTCTTTAAATTGTTTTATTGAGGATAAGTGGCCAGATCCGACGTGGGGTGTGGTTTGTGCCCCCCACATTTGGTAACATAAGCAGTAGAAAAATAACATGCACAACTGTGACCCCATCAAGAGACACTCACGAATGAAAATGAGGTACCAGTCCTGTCACCAAAATATGAGCAGATGAGTGATGCACATATACCCAGGTTGGAAAATTATATATTCATTGAGTGTCACATCAAACTTTATGAGCATCAGTCACTTAAAAAAAAAAGATGACAGGGGCCATTGCCACAGCTCCACGGCAGATAAGTATGCATGTATTGGGGCACCCAGGTTCAATGGCTAGTATTTCCAGTAGATAAATAAATAATGATAGCATTTGGTCTTTTAAGTGACAGTATTACAAACAAGTGAGGATACAGTCTTTATTTAAAGTAATTTATCATTTGAGAAATTGTGCCTAAATCCTAATAAGACCTCCAGATAATATCTCTCCACTTAGCATGTATCTCCATTCCAGTTTCTACACATTCAGTGGCATATTCTTTTTAAATTGCTATTTTCCAATTTGTGAGGCAGATTGCTCTTTCAGTACACTCATGGAGCCTTGGGGCCTAAGCTGGAGTTGAAAGTTAAACATCTATTTGCATTTGGGTTAGGAAATCCCTGTCATGGTTCCATGAGACTTTAGCTGTCTCTGTGGATTTGACTAAGATCAAAGCCCCAGCATTAAGTGATCATGGATTTTCATGCTCCCAACATCCAATTGCAAAAAGCTATTCCTGCATACCACGTGTACACTGCCTGTCTACACTTCGCTCTACCTGGGTTCACCTGCTTCCCTTTGACTGGATGCAAGGGTGCTGATGTGCAGAAGTCTGCAAAACTCAGAGTAAGCAGAATCTGAAATGTAGCCATGTGGAAACCAGACACGGTGCATGCGCAAAACCCTGTCCTTATCCTGAGGGGGTGAGGGTTGGGGGTAGTGCACAGCCATCCTACAGGGGCCTGCAGCTGCTGGTTCTTGATCCACAGGTACAGATTTGTGGACACAAAGATCACTGCTCTCACATCAAAATGGATAAGAGAGAGTTTATTCTTCCCTGGCTAAATTTGAGTATCTGTGGCCTGGAAACACATGTTTAGGTTAGCCTGAATCCCATGTTCCAATGTGAAAGATACTCATGAATTTGTATAGTTTTACAGAAAAAAGGAAGTCTTAAATCAGATTAAGTGAAGTTTAAAATACGGTTGCTGGGTACATCAGAGAGGCAGGTACACCAAGAGGGGGATGCTTTCCTGCAGTCCTCAGATATTATCTGATCACATTCTTAGCTATGAACTTGGTGAAAACTATTTTTCAGGCATGTTAATAGATTATACAGTGATTTTATATATTCTGGCACTGGGGTGGGTAAGGACACAATGGGTGTCCAGGAGGCTAAGGCTAGCCTACGATAAGGTATCAGCCTTTATACCTGCAACATTCCAACCTGTCTGCATTATTACAGTCAGTAGCAGTCAGTAAGTCTCTGCAGACACAGCTTCTTCCTAAGAAATCTCCTCAACAGGTCCTTGGCGGTGACCTCAACACTCAGGAAGAGGCAGGATCCTAGACTGTACCACCCACACATAAACCAGGTAACATAAATACTGTACACCTCCATATGCTCGGCAAAATCAACAGTGTGATTATTCTTAACATAGCAAACAGGAATTTTTAAATAGGATATTGCGCCTTTGTAATTAATCTCAAACATTACCCAGGATGGTAAAGGTGTTTATAACCATCAATATTGAATCAACAGAGGCAATGAATTTCACCTGGAGATATGAAAATTATGAGATGGAATGGACATTTCTAGAACAACAGATTCTCATTGTTATTTTTTGTTTTATTGCAGGCTCCTAAAAAGTGATGGATAAAATTGATTACAAGGTGATAAATATGATCTGATCTAAATACTTGCAGTATAGACAGCTCCTGTAGATTTCCTTCCCCCAAGCCATGGGCAAAAGAAAAATTAAAAGGGCTTACTTTTCTACGGATATTCCTCAGTCTGCGCTATCCTACATTCAGGGAGGTATTTCACAAGATAACTGAATAAGGACAAAGAAAATTATGTTGACCAAGGGCAGGGACAGAAAACTTTGCTCATGGAGAAAAGAAAATGAAACCATATATTTCAAGAAAAGGAAATGACACTCAGCCACTGCCGCTGGGTGGTCTAATTTTCAGGACATGCATATTCCAACCTAATAACTAAGAACTAGAGACTTGCATTTGTAAGGCAAAAGAAGATGGGTTTGCTAGTCCACATGACACATCACAGCCCTGCAGGAGTGTATGTCTCCTCATTCTTCAAAGGCCATGAAAATAACTGTTTTTCTGCCTCATTCTTCAAAAGCCATGAAAATAACTATTATTCACGATGGAATTGCAATCTATCAACAAGTCACTTTTCCGTGGGGGTAATCAATGAGAAGCCAGCAATCTACCCCACAGCTCTTACCTCTGAATTACAATCTCGAGACTTCAGTAGGCAATTAATGTTTAATTCATGCTTTTTTTCCTAAAGAAAATGAAAAGAAATAAAAAAGCATCCAGCTTCTAAGGTGCAAGGCATCAGAGCTAAGGAAATGCAACCTGGAGATTTTAGAAGTCATCCTTGCCCACATGTGATCCTGGTGTGGTGCAGATCTTAGAATCCCAGGCCTACAATAACTGCACAACTATCTCACTCCTGAACTTCTGAATACCAAACATTCAGAAAACAGATGTGCTATAGTCTTTCACCCTCAGATAAGTTGGATCTGGAAGATGTAGCTTAGAAATCTTTATGAAGAAACTGGTTGTAGGCCATAGAAGAAAGGCAGAAAAACAAAATGTAAAAAATTGGAAAACAGGGACGTATGTTGTAAGGCCTCTTCTGAACAAGGCATGGTGCATGAACTCACTGTAGCTGTGGTTCCTTACACAAGACTGCAAGATTGAGACATCGGCATTTCATTCAGGGATGGGGTTCCTGAGACCCTACCCTCTCTGAGAGTCTACTGATAGATGTTGGAGGAGGGCTGTCAGAAAAACACACTGAATCAGTCAAAAGTCAAGAGTATCGTGGAATGATGCAATCTGCCTTTGGTAACTGCCCACATTGTTTATGCATCACCATCTCCATCATTTAGATCAGGGGGTGCCATAAAAGGACTGGGCCTTTGTCTGGATCATCCCCTCGCCTTGGGGTACCAGATGCCTGTCCATGGTACTGCCTTAAAAAGTCATGTGACAGAATACCACAAACTGGATGGGTAGGAAATGCACTCCCCACAGACCTGGTACTGGGGGGTCTAAGAATAAGAAATTAGTAACTTGTGAGGGTTTATTTCTGAAAGGCGGTGCCCTTTCAGGTACCCAATGGGGGGCCAGGCAGGGCAGTTAGCTGGGACCCAACTCAGCTATGAAGTTCTGCCCATATGACTACACACACACACACACACACACACACACAGAGAGAGAGAGAGAGAGAGAGAGAGAGAGAGAGAGAGAGAGACAGAGACAGAGACAGAGGGAAAGAGACAGAGAAACAAAGAGAGAGACACACACACAGAGAAACACACACACAGAGGGGCAGAGAGAGACAGAGACAGAGAAACACAGAGAGACACACACAGAGAAACACACACAGAGAGAGACAGAGACATAGAGAGAAACACACACACAGAGGCAGAAAGAGACAGACACACAGAGAGAGGCAAAGAGAGACTTTATCTCATAAGGTCAGCATACTGGGGAGTTTTGCTAACATATGAACATGTGAATCATGGAGAACACAAGTCTTCGGAACATGGTAAAGGCCCTTTGGAAGGAAGTGGCAATGGGGACAATTCACTCTTCATCCACTCAGATACTTGTACTCAAGCACTGTTCTTGGTATTGGAGACACCACCATGAGCATAATCCATCCGCACGTCACCATCCTCTAAGGGCAGACCGGCCAAAGAGCACAGAGGTTATGAACATCAGGCAGGATCTGCTCTTCAGAAAGGCAGAAAGGGATGGCTGGCTTTGGTTGTGGCTAACAGCCAGCGAGCCGGGGTGCGTGTCAGTGTGGATAAGTAACTATAGGAAGAGACCACAGTGTTTCTGGGTGTGTTATGGATGAGGACAATTTATCACAGTTTGAGAGAAGAGTTAGGGTGATCCTTTAGTTCTTCCCATATCGCAAGAAACTGGCTATCCAGGCCTCTACACTATCCTCCATTCAGAAGTCAGGTGAGACTGCATGGTACCTAGGGTGCTGACAAGTGGCCCATGCATCTGGAGAACAGATTTAGCTGCCTTCTACCTCCTGGACCAATGAGCATCCTTAGATAAGGGGACCTCTAGTAAGGTCGGGGGACTGATTGCAGATCTGCCTGGTCCAAGGGCTCTCTTCCTCGACTTAAAAACTCTCTCTCTCTCTCTCTCTCTCTCTCTCTCTCTCTCTGCTTCTGTGCATGGAGGGCTTGCCACCTACTGGATCCACCCATCAGTGACAGTGAGAAGCCAGAGACAGAAGCTAACTGATGCAGCTTCCTTAGACCCTGTCTGTGGAGAAGAGACTACAAACATGAAGACCCAGGATATTTGGAGACAATGTCTCAGCTTTGTAAAGGCTAACCAGGAAGTCTTCAATGTGTCAACCTGGAAGATGGGATCACCTGGTTTGTTCTGGAAGCACACAGTGAAGAGAAAAGACCTCACACAGATCCTGTAGTCTAGCAGTTGCCGCAGGCTCTAGTTGCCTGGTGCTGTTCGATAGGTGATACAGGGTCCATGTGAAGGGAAGGTCTGCATTTCTGAACTAAGTGCACATTTTATTACATTTTTTCCAGGTGGAAGATTACCCTGAAATGCAATTGTTCCTCCAAGGAGTTCCAAGACTGGATGCCATCTATGTGGGATGACAGGGAAGCCCCCTTAGGTAACTGTCTGTCAATCATCACATAGCTACATGGCCTATATACTTTAACATTTAACATTTTTAATCAGAAGAAGTGGCCACATGCTGGCAGGGAAGGCCAAGTCATCTGCTTTGTAAGGAGGATTCCTGCTGTGATCTAAATAAAATTCAAAGGTATATGAAGTTTACATAGCTACAGGGCTCAGCTTGTTGTCACTATAAAATGTCCTCTGTCTAGACTGTTCCTCTAAACAACCTTTCTTCCTCCTTCCATGTTCAGAACTCCCTCATGTCTGTGCACCCTTGCTATCAAGTCAGCCTTGGTTCATGTCACAAACTATGGCCTCTTTGTTCTGTATGTGCCTATCTTCATTATCATTGCCCCACAGACCTGAGGTAGGTGACAGTGAGCCACATATGTGGCCTGCAGCAGTCTGCCTCGTGCATCTCCTAGAGCTAAACCTGACAATGGTTCACAAGGGTGACTTGAGCAGTTCCAACACTGCCACATCCAAATCGGTTACTCACAACTACGTTCTTCTTTGAGAAGAATGGCCATGGACATCTTCTTTCCATGGGGCTAATGACACCATCACAGTTTCCACTAGTCACCATCACACTTGAGATTATAAGACAGCTTCCCCTGAACAGCAACCTTCTAGGAACATACTGATAATGAAACGTTAGACATGACATGCCCACCTATGCCTATGATCCTGCAAAGCATCCTAAGAAACTCACTGGTCATCCAAAAAAAGGGGGCATGAAAGTACAAGAGTGACTAGCCAGGGGAAGGATGGGTGGGAATGGCCAGGGGATAAGAGAGGGTAACAGGGAGAATGTGAATTTTAAAATGCATTATGCATGCTAAAAATGCTATGATGAAACCTATTAAGTATAATTAACATTTGCTATTAAAAACTTAAAGACATATTAAAGTCGGAGTTCTGATATTTGCTGGCTGATGCTGGTGCTGAGTCTGACCCACATGGAGGTTCTCGAAGGCCACCTTTTTTGTCAAGGGTTATTGAGCGTGGTAGTTATAAGTTGATTCGGGTAAGAAGAAAGTGTTGTCTGCTCAGAGTTCTACAGTTCAGGGAACAAAAGTCTGTGTGGGAGGGTAGGAAAGTGTGTACAGGCTACAAGCTCAACAGGTAGCCCATACAGCCCCATGGAAATTCTTCCCAGCAAGAGAACATCTTGAACACTCCCATCCAACACCCCAGGTGTTATTAAATACACACAGTAAGAAAAACTATTGAACTCAAATGGCTTTAAAGGGAAATGCAGGTGATTTAAGGGTGGGCTCCCATTACAATTTCATAGTTGAAATTACTCTTCAGGGAAATAAAATTGCTCATTTGTGTCTCATTTCTCAGAAATGTCATAAATATGTAAAGGCAAGCATGGCCCATCACAGAGTATCGGGGAGTCAACAGGAGGCCACATAAGAAGCAAATCAACAGCCTGTTTCTGCACTTGTGTTTGTCCCTAAGATGAAACTCCTTGTCAATCATCCATCCTCAAATCACCAACTCTTAAAAAATCATTTCTACTGATTGCTTTATTTCATCACCTCATTTGCTAACTTATAACAGATTCAGAAACCACTGTCTTCTAACACAATGTTCACCTAGTAAGATGAATGTATTGCTAACCCCCTGGGCTGTACTGGCTTAAGCCACTTTGATCAGACTAGAGGTCTCTGCTGGGGCTTCAGTGCAAACAGTAGATAGGGTGGATCAAAATAATTCATTTCTCTATGATGGCCTTGGAGGAGGAGGTCTTATATTTGAGTTTGATTTTAGGGGATGATGTGGCCTCTGTGGTTTAAACTACAGAAATGGGTGAGTGGTGACAATCCTACACAGAAACAGGGTTCTCTCACTCCTTCAGTTACAGAAGCCCAGCAAGCTTCTAAGGAATTTTACAACATTGGATGGTGGTTAGCAAGCAAAGGCTCTTTTTGCCTATTAATTTTATATCAATAGAATAATAGATTTAGAAACAATTTAAGTTTACAGCAAAGAAAAATGGACCACTGTTCCTTGCCACCCTTACATAATGCCCTTGGTTATGGAGACACTGCATAGGTATCATAAAATTGCCACACCTGGTTATAGTAGCACAGAATGGCAATTCATCTTCTTCTGAGGCTGAAGCTAGACAGTCATAAGTTCAAAACCATCTGGGCTACAGGGTGAGCTCAGGAACAAATGGTCAACTTTACCAAAAGCAGTCTTAAAATTTGTTTTAAAGGGGCATTGTGCTTGCCGCCTAGAATGCATGATACCCAATATATAAAAACAAATAAATGATAAATATAAATACATTATAGCTGACAACTCTATATTGATCAATAATAATTAAAGTCTAACTTTTAAAATATTATTTCATGTGGGCATGTGGGTATGGGGATGTGGATTTGTGTACATGCAAGCACTCGGAACCTATGTGTGTACACACAGAGGCCACAACTGTCTTCCTCTAAAATTTGTCATCTTATTTTCTGAGACGCTATCTCTCACTGAACCTGAACCTCACTGATTTGGTCAGAATTCCTAGAAGTGAGCTCAGGGATCCTGCTGTCTCCATCTCTCAGTGCGAGGATGACAGACAGGTGACATAGGGTGCTGATTTTTACATGGGTTCTGGGACTCTGAACTTAAGGCCTCATGCTTGTGCATCAAGCACCTGATCCCCAAGCCTCTCTGCTGCCTTGAGTCTAGCTTTTCACAGAGATTCTCTACCTTGTTCACTCTATGGTTTTGATAAATGGGCAACACCAAGCATTGATTGACAGGATAAGACAGGACAGAATCAAAGGACGTTCTTCCACTATACCCTAAACCCATTCCACTTATTTGTCTCTCCCTGCTCCAGGCCCCCAAATACCTGGAAACCACTGATTTTCTTACTTTCTTTATAATTCTGCCTCTTTTGGAATGTTCTATAATTGGAATTATATGGTCATAGTCAGGAAGCACTTTCAGATTGGCCTCCTTTGTTTGATAACACACATTTAAGGTTCTTCTGTGTCCATTAGTAACTTGACTAATGTCCATTAGTTCAATCCATTAAACTAATGGATTGAATAATATTCCATTCTATGAATAATATTCATAGAATAATATTCTATGCTGAATAATATTCCATTCTATGAATGTATACAGTTTTTTCATCCCTTTAATTACAGAAAAGCACCCTGATTGCCATTTTGGGTGATTATAAATTATACGTATGTCACACATTGGCATGCAGGCATTTGTGTTTCTTCTCCTGTGTTCATTAAATATTTGCTGCTCTTCTTGTAACTGCCCTGCTGCCCCCAAGTTTTCTGTTCTTTCCCCCATCTTTTCAATTTTCTTCCTTTTTGCATTTCTAGTTGAGGAATTCCTGTTGGGGAATCCCCATGCTACCTGACTCCCTCTATTGTGTCTGGTCTTATGCTCATGAACCTACCGAAGGCATCATTCTCATCTGTTTGTGTTTCCAGCATACCTGTCAATCAGTCTTTCACCCAGCCTCTGTCACCACTACTCCTCCATGTTGTCTACTTTGTAGACTGGCACCTCAGTCTACTAGCCATGACTAAGTTAAATCGCTACACAATCCCCCAATCCCGGCACCATCAGAGCCTAGTTGTGATGGTCCTTCTTCCTTTCTATATGAATTCTGGTTACTCAAAAGTGTTGTTACTGAGGGCCAGACCCGATCCCCTGGGTATCAGAAGACAATACACTTAGACTCTTAATGGGGATTTCTGGGAGGCTGGCCTGGAACTGTTTGTTACACTGTAGCTATGGGTCCAAGAGACTTTAGTTTTGTCTTTCCCCTCTTCTCTTGCTGTCTTAGTGTTGCTCTGCACACTCATTCTGTGTCTGCCATTCTCTTAGTTGTGGTAAATTCCCATTATTTGGGGTCCCACTGATGTTGGGGGAAGGTGCTGGGAGGGGAAGCTTTGTGCTCTCGTGTCCACATCTCAGCTTTTAGCATCTCTGAGCCTGAACATGGTGACCCCCGCCCCCAGAAGAGTTCAAATTTGGGAAGTTCTCCCTGACCCCACCTTCTCATCTTCGTATGAGGCAAGGAAGCTAGAGAGGCTGCCATACCTGGCTGAATGTCCTTCCTTCAGGCCATAAATGGACTTTGAAAAGCATTTTTCATTTAGAGTAAAGTTTATAGGGCAGGCAGAGAACACTGGGCTTATTTCAAAAGTTCTCTTCCACTTTCCATGACCCCAACAGTCTGGGATTGACGAGGGATGTTCTTCTGTATATATGTTTCTCTTACTGGTTGATGAATAAAACAGTGAATTGCCAGGCAGAAAGATAGGTGGGGCTAGGGGGACAAGGAGAATGCTGGGGAGAGATGTCATGCTGCCAAAGGAGTAACATGCTGGATAACGGCTAAGCCACAGCCTCGTGGCAATACAAAGATTAACACATATGGGTTAGTAATTTAGAGAGAGCTAGCTAATAAGAAGCCCAATCATTCAGCCAACAGTTTCATAACTAATATAGCGTCCCTGTGTTTATTTGGGGCCAAAGGGCTTCAAGAAAACTCAGCAACATGGGATTTCTCTCATAATGTGTGTGTTAATCCATTAAGGTTCCTGAAGGTAAAAGAAACAGAGAGATGGGATTCCCAGGGCACTTTAGCTCTCAAGCTATGCAGACTTGTTCCTGCTCAACTAGGTTGATCTTGGCTGTCACTCTCTGTATTGATCTGCACTTTCAGATTTCAGAGTGATTTCAGCCTTCTTATGGTCCCACAA
The DNA here is from genome assembly GCF_003668045.3 of Cricetulus griseus. Taxonomy (NCBI): domain Eukaryota; kingdom Metazoa; phylum Chordata; class Mammalia; order Rodentia; family Cricetidae; genus Cricetulus; species Cricetulus griseus. The sequence continues at coordinate 1,011,302 of NC_048597.1, read as the reverse complement.
AAGTCACTGGCTTTCAGTTTGTTTCAGTTTTGTTTGTTGTGAGAAACAAGAAACCAGATGGGTGACAATTTCCAAGCTCTGTGTGTGTGACAGGTAAAAATGAAGGCCTGTGAACTTTGGGGAAAGGACAGATAACAAGTGTGTTTGGCTCTGAGAAACATACATTACCTCTGGCAGCCACTCAAGTGTAATACTGTCATCTGAGAGCAGCTGTAAGCCAATGCACACTGGACAGATTGGTCATGAATCAATAAACCTGCATTTGCAAAAGCAGGTGGGGACTAAGCTTGCTTGGCAAACCACAATGTTCCAGACTGGACTCTGGGTCAAAGGTCATGAATCAGAATACCACCAGGGTAAATGAGGAAAACTGGATCAGTTTTAAACAAAAAACCAAAATATTATTTAGTAAATATATACTATTTAGTAAATCTATACTAAAGACATTATTGGCATAAAATATGCTCTATAACATTTTTCCTGAAAGAAATATTTTACTTTGGGTAAAAAAAAATATAAATCAACACTTCTCAGTTGTTATATGAGAAGGTGGTGGGGACATTGAAGAATAGAGAGAGTAGGGGTATTGGAGACCAGAGTCTCCACTAACAGAGAACTAAAAATCTAGATTTTTTTATCACATTTATTCACTGTGTTTGTATGTGGGGACTGGGGACACAGTGCACACAAGGATGTCAGATGGTGACCATTTGCAAGAGTTGGTGCTCCTTGCAAGCTGATCAAGCTCAGCTTGTCAGACATAGTGGCACTGAACCATCCTATTGGTCCCAAGCCTAGATTCTTACATTGTCATGAATAACTTAAATATTGACAAGTTCAAATACGTCTCCAAACATGGAATAGCCCAACAATGTGTAGACCAAACACAAATATACAAAATGGCTCAGAGTGAGTTTTGCTTGACTATGGACTCAGATGCAGTTCAAACCCAACTGTGACTTGAGGAAGCACAGTAACTAAAGACCTCTAAGGTCACACAGCCAAGGGACAGCCAGAGTGCTGGGTGGTGATGCACTACCTAGTGCACTGCCTTCCTGGATCAAAGCACAGGTCCATTCAAGTGGACCTGTCCTCCCCCATGGAGCTAGTGGTGACTTTATAATCACCATGGATCACCTTCTTTCACAGACAATATTAATGGTCTCCATGTTTACCTCCTTAAATGGCTTTTAAAAATCAACTAACAGCATCATCTTGCACCTCCAAAGAAGCATAATTATGTTTTACTTAATCAAAAAAACATCCTAATCAAACAGTCACCATTTTGCCTGTGCTATAAAGTTACAGCAAGAAAAATGGTTCCGATCAGTCACAGGCCACCCACGAAAGACCATGGCATTTAAACAAAAAAATGTGCTTCAAGCTACTTGGACCTAACTTCCCTTTGCCTTACTGCCCCCTTTAATTCTGAATTGTCCTAAAACATTTCAGCTTGCGAGGCTTGGCAGCTTTCTGCAAAGCCATGCTAACTATCAGTGGTCAAAATGAAACATAATAAATGAGCAGTCTCCCAGCTTGGTCAAGTCTTGCCCACTATGTGCTGAGAAAAGCCTGAATCATTGAGATGTGTCTGGATGAAGGATTAATACCAAAAGTTTGGTTCTTCAGCTAGGGAGTTTCAGGTGAAGGCACCCTCAATGCAGTGTTGCCCACAATCTTGGTCCTGTGACTGAGTCCTACAAAGATAGATGAGTAAACTAACAGACACCAGAAAGCCAGGGAGATTAGGACTGGAGGCAGAGTTGCTATTGAAGCTGTCCAAGTCTGAAATTAAAAAAAAATTATTCTATGTGTATTGTGTGTGCCTGTGTTTGTATTACACTATCTGTGTGCAGGTCAGAAGAAGGAGTCTGGTCCCTTGGAACTGGAGTTATGAGTGGCTGGCTGAAAACTGCAGGTCATTGACACCACCCATGACATACAGCGATGTCACACTCATACTGCTAGCCCAGGCAAAGGCTGACATTTAAAACTGTACCAAGTCTGCATTCAACAGCATTCTGATGTCACAGGCCATGCATTGAGCCACTGTCATTCAAGGGAAGGCTGTCTTTTACGTGGTTGTGGTCTTGGCATGACATAGAAGTGATTCATCATAGAAGTATCTTTCAAATAGAACAATCAAACACTCTGTGATTGAATATAATGACTGGTCCCAGGAAGAAATGGAAGTTGCTGAGCAAAGTATCCTCAAAGGAGCTATCTCATCATGTACACAGCCTTGTCACACATTTCAGCATCCCTTAAGCCAGAATTCAAGGAAAATTAAGAAATACGGCTCAAAATGAACTGAACTCTGTCCAAGTCGGCTTTGACAATGAAGCCCAGCCTCAATGAAACAGGCTCTGTGAATGGGATGGACCACAGAGACAGTGGGTGGCACTGCTGGGGGCTCTGGCTGGGAAGGCAACTGACACTGAAAGAAGCACCCAACCAAATCACCTTCGTGCTGCATACATCACAATCCTCCAGTCTCCACCGACCCACCCTACAGATCCATTGATCATCCAGGCACACATTGAGCTGTGCTGCTTTTAAGTGGTTTTTAACTTATTTTCATTTTTTATTTACACAAAAGTACAAGTGTCTGTGTGTTTATGCCATTTGTACAGCTGCCCAAGGTGGCCAGAACTCCTGGAACTACAGTTACAGATGGTTGTGAGCCACTGTGTTGATGCTAGGAACAGAACCCCATACCACTAAGCACCAACAGAGTACCACGGAGCCATCTCTCCAAGCCCTGCTCCTAAATTTTTTCAGAGAAGTGCTTGGTGAGGCACAAAATGGGAAATGTGACATTTTAGTTAGGGACATTTAAATGACCTCAGCAAGTTCGGGTCTCCTCTTGTCCTAATTTGAGACTACTGTCTCTAGAGTCTATCCCTGGTTCACACCCATGATCCTTCTGTGTAAAATGGCTCAAGCTCTATGAATTGCTTCACACTTTTAAAATTGTAGGTCTGGGGTTTCTCCTCCAACAGGATCCAAAATGAGCTGAAATACGCACATCACACTGAATTTTCAGTGCCAGAAGCAGCAATTAAGCAAAATTGTTGTCATAAGATTTACAGCGAACTGAGTAAGAACACCTGGTTAGCTATCAATTAATCCCCCCTCATAATGTCCAGCCCGGCTCCCTTTTTCTTTGTGTGCTATGATACTTGGGTGGAGCATGTTTATGATTTACTGTTGGGATGGCAGTTAAGATTTCTGTGAATAGGAAATGCTTTCCCTCAGCTCTGTGTAGATTAGATTCTCACAGAGGGAGAAGGTCATGCTTCAGAAAGGACAAGGGAAGGGACACAGACCTGGCTGGTGTTTCTACATGCTCTTGCTAGGGAAGGCAGGGTGACCCTGGGAAGCAGTATGTGGAGGTAAAGGGGGCACAGAATGGACCCACTTTTGTTGGTGCAGAAGAGAGGCTGCACAGGCTTTCCCATGAAGTGAGTCAGCTTTGGTGGGGGAGTAATCCAGAAAAAGCAGGTCTGAGGCCACTAAGATGGCCTGGGTGGCCACTACGAAACTGGCTATCAAGATGTATAGACACTCACTCAGATCTAGTTTGGGAATTAATATTCTGTCCGTTGCTCCCTTTACCTGTGTTTTAAGCATGTCCCAAAGGTTTGAGGCCACCTGACTATGAAAATAATGCGGGATCTCTATGACTAAACTGGAGCCCAGGAAGACAGCTTTCCCCGGAGAGAGTACTTGAGTATATTTGAAAACCACACAGCATGTCCAAGTAGCTTAAGAACAACAAAAATCATTTTGGGGAAAAATATAAAATTAAGCACTCTACCACACTTTGGCAAATGAAAAGCCACCAACATGTCTCTAGGTAGGAATGCATATTATGAATGGCATAGTGGCCAGAAGGAAATATAGCTGTCATTGTCCCTGAAGCAAAGCTGCCCGTGGCTCCATTCTTGAAAACATGCAAAGAGATTTGCTTAATTGAGTCTTTTAGTTTCATTTATGTCTGAACTATGGTGGCTTTACATGCATATTTTATATGCTTAATTGTGTGTGTGTGTGTGTGTGTGTGTGTGTGTGTGTGTGTGTGTGTAATTGGGAGTTGAACACATCAATGAATGTATCTATGGAGGCAGATGCCTGTGGGGGAGTAAGAGGGTGCTGAAATTCCTGGAGCCGGAGTCAGAGGAAGCTATGAGCTGCCCAATACAAGTGCTAGGATCAGAACTCAAGACCTCTGTAAGAGCAGCAAGTATTCTTAACACTGACCCAGCACTCAGGACCAAGGCCACAGCTTTCAGTCCTTCAGTGTGATGACGATTAACTACAGCCACATTTTTAATGGACTGTCGCTGCTGTCAGAGCTGGACACAGATTGAAAACTTGCTCCTGGCTGTAACAGTGTTAAGAGGAGGCTGGAGACCCAGAGTCATTAACTTTTCTTTAGGAAGCAAAACTGGCTGCACCTGGACACACTACTAGCTGCTTGCTACAGGGAGTCTCCTGCTCGTGGGACATAATTTAGCAGAGAAGAAAAAAAAGAAAAGAAAAACAACAAACAAACAAACAAAAAACCCAGGCAAGGCAATTAAAATGGAATGCATCATTGGGCACCCATCACCTGGCTGTTTGCCAGAATTTATCTTGCATTTAACAGACACCAGGTAATTAGAACAGGAAGAAGCACAAAGTAATCAAAATCTAGAGGTCAAATTACACCCCCACATGCTTTGCACATGAGATGAAGCTCTCTTCAATCCCTCAAGTTCATTCCAGCCCCCACAAAATACAGAGAGGTTTATAATCCAGCTGAAAGCCACAGGAGAATGAGAGAATAGACCCCATCTCTGCAACCAGACCCTAGTAAAGTACCCCTGCAGGGCACAGGGCAGACCCAATCCTAGGATCCTCAGGAACCTGCTCACAGCAGAGCAAGCTCAGCCTCCTCCAGGGTTCACAGGGACAGGTCTGTTCTGGGCTCTACTCCCCAGGATCTGGGAAGCCAGCCAGGGAACTGCCTAAGGTTTTGTTTCAGGCCAATACCATTCTGTGTGGTGATTCTCTATGCTCTGAAACTAGAATGGGCTAAAAATCCTGGTGAAAAGTAATAGAAGACTTAGAGCCAGTGGAGCTACCCTTAAAGTTTTTTTGTAACAAATAGAGGCTACTATAATTATAGTTTAAAAAATTCATGAACACCGAACTACTGGGACCTTTCTAGAAATTCTAAGTGCTCTCATATGTAGGTTGTGAAGAATGGGTCCTCCTTGTGTAACACTGGGACAAGTTTCTCTAAGGAGGATGCATCCAAAGTTTTACTTCATAGCCCCAAAGGTGACCTTTCCTCTGATATTGTAATTCCACCATTGAGACCACAGAGAGAGCAGCACGATGGCTCAAAGGTGCAAGGCTTGCCAGGCAAACATAAATAGCTGAGCTTACTCCCTGGAACCCAAAGTGGAAGGAGAGAAGGAGAGAACCAACTTCTAAAAGGTGTCCTTTTACCTTTACCCATGTGACATGATGCCTGCAGGCACATGCACGAGCACGTGACACTCGCGCAAACACACACACACACACCACCACCACCACCATCACCACCAACAACAACTACTACTACTACTACTACTACTACTACTACTACTGAAATCCTAGGTATCCTCATTTCATTTTTGTTGCATGATAAAATACCCTAATGAAAAAGTGACATAATGAAGGAAGGGTTCATTTGGCTTCCAATTCCAGGTCACAGTCCATTATTCCAAGGAAATTAAGGCAGGGATTGAAGCCATCACATCTACACGCAGCAGCAGATAAATGGCTCCTTGCTTTCCTGTTTCTTCACTCTCAGCTAGCTTTCTCCTCTTTTCAACTGTCCATGACCACCTACCTGCTGAGGGAATGGTGCCACCCATAATGGGCTGTGTCTTCCTACACAGATTGCCACTCAAGACACTCCCCCATAGACATGTCTACAGGCCACCCTGATCTGGACAGTTCTCGTGAAAACTCTCTTCCTGGAGTGATTCTACACTGTGCCATGATTACATCAAAACCACTCCGAACAGTGGGTACACACTGATTTGACTAAGAAGATTGTTGTAGATGACATGAGATGGAAGGTTTTGTAGATCCAGCAGAAGACAATCTCACTGTGGTACAGCAGAAAGTGCAAACCAGCCCTTCTCTACCCTCCAAAATGAAGGCGGATATTTCATGTGACTCAGCACCAATAAGTCACATGTTAACGGAATATCAGCAGCACCCAAAGAGACACATTACATTCAAACTGCAGAATCTATAGACTATGTATGCATAACAGCCTTACCTATGCACACTTCATCCTCACTTGTGAACTCTCACACAAATAGAGCTGTTGGCAACTAAACAAAAGGGACAAGTCTGAGAAATACATCACCTGGGACTTCGTCATTGTCCTACTTTCATTGCTGTGGCTGTGAAAAAAACATTCTGACACAAAGCAGCCTAGGGAAGAAAGGGTTGGATGGGCTCACAATTCTCTAATTTCAGGGAAGTCAAGGCCGGAACTCACGTAGCTTTTCATATCACATCCACAGTCAAGAGCAGGGAGAGAGCAAGTGTGCACATGCTTGCTGGTACTTCCTACTCTCATATAGCCCAAGATCCCCCACATAGGAAATGGTGCTACCCTCAGTGGGCTAGGTCTTCCCATGTCCATTAATGTAATCAAGACAATTCCCACAAACATGCCTACAGCCCTACTGATGCAGACTCATTGAGATCCTTACCTAATGATTCTAGGTTGTGTCAAGCTGGTAATTAAAAATGATTGTGATCACTGCATTGAAGTTGTAAAGGGGCTTAAAGGAAGACGGCTGTGACATCCATGGGATACATATCTCTTGAGGTCACCATGTATTACCATGTCATATGCTGCTGCTCACTGACCAGAGCATCGTGAGGCTTATGGTTGTAACTCTGTGTGCTGTCTGTATGTGCTGTAGAAGTGAACACGAGGCTGAGATGGCTCAACACCTAAGGTAGCTTGCTGCTTTCCCAGAGGACCTGATTTCAATCCCTAGCACTCATGTCAGGCAGTTTACAACCATATCTTTTTGAAGGAGGTTTATCACTTCCTAAGAGATGAGGATGTGTCTTCTAGGCACCAGTTCTGTGGATGTGGTTCTTTTGTGTATGTGACAGGTAGAATGTCTGTGGCCCCAATAGTGCTAGGCCTGTCTGTGGCCAGGGATGTATGAGAGATACAGTCACATGAAGCTAAAGTCAGTTCTCTGCCCAGATCTTCATATTACCACGGGCCCCAAATATAAAATACAGTCTTTGCATGTATCCTTGTCCTAGATCTACCAAAAGAATAACACTATGCACATATTTTTAATTTTTTGTGTGTATGTGGTATGCATGTTTGTGTGCAGGTATACATATGTGTGTTCATGCATATGGAGGCCGGAGGACAACCTTAACTGTCATCCCTCGAATGCTGTCCAAAGGTCTGGACATCAGTGAGTAGACTAGGCTGGCTGGCTGGCTGGCGAGCGAGTCCCAGGGATCTGTCTGTCTTCACTGCTGCAGCACTGGGGTAGGGGTAAGGGTGGATGCTGCATTAATGCACTGCTGGGGAGACTACACTGCTATAGCACTCAGGGGAGGGGGTGCCCCACTGATACAGCACTGGGGTTGGGGATAGGGGTGGTACTGAGGATGCTTCACTGCTGCAGCACTAGGAGTGTATGGGGATGTTCCATTATTTCAGTGCTGGGAGGTTTCCCTGCTGCAATACGAGGGGTGTGTGTGTATGTGGGGGGGTGCTCCAGTGCTGCAGGGCTGGGGGTGGGGTACCATCTACTGTGGCAGTACTGGGGAAGTTTCACTGCTGCAGTGCTGTGGTTGGTGTGGGGGTGGGTGTTACACTGCTAAGGTGCTGGTGAGGGGGACCCCCCCACACCACTGCCCTGAAACATGCTCCTTCCCACCCATCTGTAAATTCAACTTTATATCCTTCCAAGAGAGAGTCACAAACCTCTGCCCTGAGTCTGAGTTTGTTCTGCCCAGGAATTTTCTGCACAATTGTGCTTTGTCTGATGTAATTTTCTGCTTGACTTAGTAACTTCTTGTTGACTTAATTTGAATATTATGAGTGACTAAATGTTATCTAGTTAAGACGAACCCTCCAGGTAGATGGTCTCAACGTCAATCACTATCTGGGCATAACAAGGTTTGCAGGGTTTCTGTTGTTATTTTGGTTTTGTTTGTTTTATTATACTTAATTTCTGTTTCAATAAGGTTTTTATGTTTTACAAGGTCTGGATTTTGCAATCCCCCTGACCTGTGATCAGCCAGGTACATAGGCTACTGGCATGTAACAAGCTATAGACATGTACCACCATCCTGAGGCCAGGGACACTGATGTTTAGATAAAATGTAATTTGCTCTATTTTATATAATCCATATTTCTCCATTTTTCACAAGTATGAAATAAGATATTATATTCATTAAATTCTCCAAATACATAATGAAATTAATTATTTAAAAGAAAGGAAATTAGGTTTGTTTGCATAACTTATTTTCATTGAACCCATTGTGTCTTTTTTGATTAGTACTTTATTAAATATCTACTTATAATGAGGCTACAAATAATCTGCTCTAGAAATTCATTTTCCATTATGTCTGTAAGTGTTACAAATATGGCCATGAAGACTTCTACAGCTAGCAAACCTTCTTTATTATGAGATTAAATTTGAATTAAAAACTATTTTTGAACAGCCCATATGAACAACTATGTGCCAGGAAATTTAATGAGCAAAAAGAAACTGACAGACCCTGGACACATACTCCATTAACGTGAGACCAAACTATGAATGAAAACAAAACCAATGACAAGTAATGATTGGCTCAGTAATTTAATCCCCTCAATCATCCCTGAAATCAGATAATTTCACTGCTTAATTCTAGTAACCACTGAAAGCAAAATAATACCAATTCTGTTAATTATTCCAGAAACACAGTTGTGGGTTCTCCCAGATACATTCCAGAAGGCCAATGCTACCTTGAAGGACACCAGAAAACAGTTTTTGGCCAATATCCTCAATGAATATTGGTGCAAAAATCCTCAAGAAATTAGCAAACTAAATCCAATGGAGGATTTAAAAATGTATTTGCAGTGACTAAACAAGAATTACCCCAGGAATACAAGGATGGCTCAATATCAACAAACAGCATAGCACATCTACACAATGAACATCCATGATAAAATCTGCATAATGGGGGCAGAAGTGATGTAACTGAACTTGGTAGCACACTGTGTGTGTGTGTGTGAGTGTGTGTGTGTGTGTGTCTGTGTGTGTGTGTGTCTCTGTGTATGTGTGTGTGTCTGTGTGTGTGTGTGTGTGTCTGTGTGTGTGTGTGTGTGTGTGTGTGTGTGTCTGTGTGTGTGTGTGTCTGTGTGTGTGTGTCTGTGTGTGTGTGTGTCTGTGTGTGTGTGTGTGTCTGTGTGTCTGTGTGTGTGTGTGTGTCTGTGTGTGTGTCTGTCTGTCTGTGTGTGTGTGTGTGTGTCTGTGTCTGTGTGTGTGTGTGTCTGTGTCTGTGTGTGTCTGTGTGTGTGTGTCTGTGTGTCTGTGTCTGTGTGTGTGTGTGTGTGTGTGAGAGAGAGAGAGAGAGAGAGAGAGAGAGAGAGAGAGATCAACAGCTGACCTCATGCTGAACTGAGAAAATCCAAAGACTGTCAGTTTCATGTCCAGAACAAAACAAAGATATGTACCTTCACCACTTTTAGTCAGCATAAGAATAGATAGATGTCCTTCCCAAAGCAATCAATCAAGCGGGAGAAACAAAGGTATCTGGATTAGAATAGAGGATGCAGAATTGTCATCGTTTACAGATCAAAATGTGATCTATAAAGGAAATCTCAAGGACTTCAATGCAAACTTCTAGGTCTAGTAATGAAGTCAGCAAAGGTAAAGGGTGCAAAGTTGGTATACAGAGATGAGTGGCATTGCTGTGTGACAATTTTCAAATACCCAAAGTAGAAACTAACCTCATTTCAATGACTAAAAACTACACTAGAAAAAAACTTAATCAAAGAAGTAAATGATGTTACCATGGCATCTACAAAACATCAATGAAAGAAATCAACACACACATACACACACACACACATGCACACAAGAGGTCTGGTGTTCAAGGATCACAAGGAATCATTATTGCTAAAATGCTCAGCCCAAGCAATGCATAAATGAGGCAATTCTTATCAAAACGGTGATGGCAGTCTATGCAACATTATAAACAACATGGTCCATGTTTGTGATAGAGTGACAAAGGGAAATTTAAAATTCCTGAATTTCCAAATAGCCTCCTCAAAGGGGAGAGTAAGGCAGAATGCTGAAAATGGACACAAAGACCAAGAAGATAGAACAGGAATAATAAGCAAACCTACAACCAATTGAGTTTTGACGAAGGTTCCAAGAACACACATTAGAGAAAGATCATCTTTTAAATCAATGTACTGAAGAAACTAGCTTTCCACATGTAGAATGAGGTCACACAGGTAACCCCAAATACATTGACGGCTTAATGGAAGGGCTTCACACTGACATCACTATATGAAAACTTAAGAGGCATAATTTCAGTACACTAGAATGGACAACAGTTTGGGAGAGCAAATCCTCGAAAGCATAGCAACCAAAAGAAAAAGACAGGCAAATGGGATCTCGTCAAGCTAATAAAAGCTCACAGATTTCATAGATTAAAGACAAATAAAATAAAATGAGGGTGATTTTAATCTTTACAGGCACACAACTCAGAAATTCGAGTCTGTGCTCACATAGAGCCTGCAAATGAAAGTCTATAATGGCTACATCTACAATCTCCAATAACAAACAGCCCACCCTCCTTCTCTCCCAGTGAGAAAATAAACAGTGGTCCACCCATACAGGGGTGCCTCTACAGTACAAGCATGAGACAGATGCACCGAGGGAGAGAAGCCAGGCCATGTGGGCCACCTCCTACATTCGACACACAACATATGGGGTGAAAACCACCACAGAAGCTGCAAGGGCTGGGTGTGGAGGGAGAAAGAGGATGCTATGGAAAGGAACAGGCACTGAGACCACCCACACTTGTCATCCAGCTCTCCTCACATGCACAGCATTTTGTCAACATTGTCCTGGGTGCTAGCCCCACCCATAACATTAACCAAGTCAATTTAGAGTCACCAAACCCCTTTTGCAGAAGGCACAGTTTTGAAGAAGGAGGGGACTCATGATGGAGCCCTTAAATACATATTTAAGCAATTCAAGGGGAACTCATGAAAACAGCCTTCACAGTGGGGTTAAGTGGTCGACATCTTTACAGAGCAGAGACCCCTTTGTTTCTCCTAAGATGTTCCCTGAGCCCAGCGAACTTATTAGACACTTTGATGTCACAAAATTGTGTGATGTGCATATGTACAAATGATCCAAACATGGCAAAAAGCAGCTAAAATTTTTTTTTAAAAAATCAATAAGGCAGCTTTTTAACAAATGTGTTTCCACACTGGATCAAAGAGAATGGCGGGCAGCTACATGCTGCAGATCTGACACACATTAGTTTTCTACTTCAGGGAGACAGCTTGGCAAGAGGAAGGCAAGGCCTGTCTGTAATGTCGTCTGTAATGGGCCTCTCTGGGGCAGAAGCAAAGACGCTTTTCAGACAGAGAATAAATGCACACGCAAGCCAGTGTGTACCTCCGTGTAGAGAAGTCACAGTCCAGGAGCTTTTGTAAGACACAGAACTGAAGCCCCTTCTGCAGGGGCTCCTCACACTTCTCTTTGTCCACAGAACACACTTCGGATGTAGGAGTGTAGTTGGGAGAAAACCCTCCCCAGGCGACTTTTGTTTTCTTCAGTTTTTAGTTCTTTAAAGCATCAAACCAATGAAACAGGCTACAAACAAAAGCTCACCCAAGCCTGGTGCCATGGGCACCTCACTGGTTCTTTCACCACCCGAGGACTGTGCTAATTAACATAGGAGCTGCTACAAACATGGGATTTTTTTGAAAGGACTTCACTCCCAAGGCTAGTTTCCAACAACTAGGCATTTGGAAGGCCATTTTGGAGGTTCACACTGGTGGACAGACACTCATGCCAAGATGTTACCTGGAGTTGCTTAGCTCAGTAGAAACCATCCCCAACAGCTCCCTGAGAGATCTCACTGAGCCTCAGTTCCCATTTCACTGCCCAGACAACCAGACCTTGCTTATATGTTGGGTTCAAAAGAAGCAAAATGCAACTGAATCTTGTTCCTTCCCTCAAGGCAGTAAAAGCAAGAGACAGATGCAGGCAAGTCAGAGAGTGATCTGCTTTTCCACCCATCTGATTCAAACATCTACCCAAAGGAGAATGCCACCAGTCCTGCAGGGTATAGCTGGAGGGGACAAAAGGGACAGGGAAGACTCAGGAAGTAAGAGCAGTGAGCATTTCTGCTAAGTCACTGGACAACACTTACAGACACCTCTGCATCCACACACTTCCGCATGGCTCAGCTCATAGGACTGAGTCACAAAGGAATGTCCTCTATGGCTTCCTTCTGGGAGACGGAGGCGCACCTGGCTAATTGCTTCCTTATGGCTGGCCCAGCTGCTGACCGCGCCCACTAGTTCCTCCCCATTCACTCATCTCCCCTCAGTCCCAGCACTTGCATCTCACCTCTTCCCTCATCAAACAACTGTCATTACCTTTCAGAACTCACTTCAACATGACATGGTAGGCAAGCCTTTGGGTGGCACTGGGCTACCCTTGGCTCCATCTGACTAAAGGACATGAGTCACTTTGCCCCGAGATAGCCCAAAGCATCTCTGCCCAGAGCCACTTCCCAAGATCCTCTCTGCTCCATCATGTCTCCTGTGAGTATAATGACTGGGATGGTAGGAAGAAATTACAATGTAAGAATCTATCACAGAAGCAAAATGGACCTTACTGGTTGATGCTTTGATGCTCAAAACAGAAGCAGGATGAGGAAGAACAGGATGACTAAGACACCTAAGACCCATGTGCTGTAGCCAGCTAACCAGACTATCCATTGTTGGGCCTTGTAAGTGCTTGTCATTTCATAAAATTTATAATAGATATGAAATAATAGTTTATAATAAAATTAAAAATAAAACCGTATTTATTCATCAATTAGGACCCACAGAAATTAGTTCACGTTATAGATGGAAGACAGGGTGGAGGAAGTAAGACACACATGCGTGCACACACACACACACACACACACACACACACACACAGCATATATATACATATATGTATTTATTAAAAGTCCCGCATAGCACTGGAGAGATGGCTCAGTGTATAAGAGCACTTGCTACTCTTGCAGATGACATGGGTTCAGTTCCTAGATCCACATGCTGGCTCCACAATCACATTACCCCAGTTCCAGAGGATGCTATGCCCCCTATGGCCTCTTCAGGCACTGCACACATGTGGTGCACAGACACACATGCAGACAAAAGACATATGCTCATACAGTCCTTAAAATTGTTAACACTAAAATAGGCATACATTTACTTTTGTACTTTTGTATCTTGGGTTGGGAGCCTTGCCTAAGAGCTCAGCCATCTCTCTAGCCTTTGCCACCCATGTACTAAAGGGCAGTTCTGTACACACACAAGGAAGCACTGTATACACAAGCCTGTGATTATTCATATTCACATTAAAGAATATATAGTTACATATTAGTAAAACCTATACATAGTTTGTGTGCCACAGACAATTAGGATGACTGCCATTGTTTAGTAAGTACTGTAAATGGAAATAAGACGTGTGCCTTTTGGAACCTGATCGTATTCAAGTCCTGAAGCTGCTCAGCTGGAATACGTCAAGGGCCTGCCTCTTCTTCCATAGCTGTGGCTTTTTATCATGATTACACTTTGTGCAGTATCGTAAGAGGGAAGGAACCACCTCACTACACAAGGGTGAGTTGAAGCTGTGCAGTTTACGACTGGAGAGAGGTTGTGAAGGGTGTGTGTGACCCCTCTTTGCACACTGTAACACCACAAATGTTGAGTCACATTCAGTACAACACTCCTATATTTGCCTGCTTCCAGTTTTTGTTCATACGGCTTTTCATTTCATCCACCTCCAGGGAATTTATTCTCACAGGTTTTCTAAAATTGTGACTTAGAGCTCTAATTATCCATCTCTTGACCATCGTCTGCATTAGCTGTTCTGTCTGATTTGCCGCTCCTCCCATTCTTAGGGTGTTCATTGGCATCTTTTCACTGTGGCGCTCTTCTATTTACTGTCTCATTGGGACAAAAATAAATGTTCAATTTTTTTTAATTTGGTTGGAATTCAACTGAGTGTGCTGCTGGGGTGGCTGGTAGAGAAAGGGCATCTATGATGTTTTCTGTGGGTTTTCAGGTGGTCATTCTTTCTCCACAGGAGTCACACCCGGTGTAGTAGTTTGAATGAAATGGCCCACCCCTATAGGCTAGCAGGGAGTGGCACTGTTTGAAAGAATTAGGAAAAGAAGCCTTGTTGGATTGGTGTGACCTTATCGGAGGAGGTGTAGGATTTGAGATCTCAGAAGCCCAAGCTAAGCCCAGTGGTTTACTCTCTCTTCCTACTGCCTGCCAATCTGGGAATAGAAGCTACCTCTTCAGCACAGTGTCTACCTGTGTGCTAAAATACCTCCTGTCATGACAATAACAGGATTATTGATTAAACCTCTGAACCTATAGGCCAGCCCCAAATAAATGTTTTCCTTTATAAGAGTTGCTGCGGTCATGGTGTCTCTTCACTGTAATAGAAACCCTAAAACATCTTGTATAGTAAAGGTGCTAGCCTCAGGAGGCAGGCAGTAGCTCTTCAAGAACAAACAAGATGGTCTTTTATATCCTTCTGTGACTTTGGGGTTCAGGTCAGGAAGAACAAGGCCACTACAGTGGCACACGTGTTCTAAAAGTCCTTCTCTTGGAAAACCACATTTGAATTAACCAAATAAGCAACTGGAAAAATAAAGCATGTAAGATCTAAGACTGTCTATATTGCTAGAATTAAAGAATGTCATTCATTCAAACAAATTTTGTGGGAAGCCTGTAAGCCCAAAGCAATGATACTCACATGCATACACACAAGTTCTCCACCTGGGAAATTAATCAGAGAGAAAGGAGGGCATTGCTTGAAGGTAAGGTTGTTGTCCTTAGGGGCATCAGTCGTAACTGTTGGCCAGGAGCATGCAACAGGGAAGAACTGAGGAAGTGTGTTGAAGGCGGGGTTTAAATGAGTCCACCAGACCCAAGATAAATGATAAATAGGTATTTATTAGGAAAGCACTTACACAGATAATAGTAAATAACCACCGTGGTCTTCCTGCTCCAGAAGATGCAGTCTCTGCCCTTCCTATGCTCTCTGAGAGCAGGAGCCACTCCTCAACCTTACCACGGGTCACATCTGTACCTGAAACTACACCCAAAGGGTGTGACCACCACCACAAGTTCCACTGGCAAGGCAAGATGCCACTACAGTGTGGGGGCTGTGTCTGTGTATCAGAAGTTTGGGGCTTTGTGACCAAGAAAGGTAAGGGAAAGATTTGTTTTCTCCAAAGAGATAACACAGTAAATATGCTTTTACTCTCTCTCTCTCTATCTATCTATCATCTATCATTTATCATTACCATCTATCATCTATCTGTAATCTATCATCTATTGATAGATCTAACATCTATCAATATATCTATCTGTGATCTACTTCCCTATCTATCATCTATCATCTGTCTATGATCTATCATTATCTATCACTATCTTCTATCATTCTATGATCTATCTTCCTATCTATCAAAGATCTATCATTATCTATCATCTATCTGTCATCTATGATCTATAATTGTCTATCTTCTATCTATCTTTCTATGATCTTCCTATCTATCTCTCATCTATCTATGATCTATCATTACCATCTATCTATCATCTCTCATATCTACCTACCTAGCTACATAATTGACAGCTATGTGTGAGGACTATCATCAAGTGTGGCCCCTGGTAGGTTGCTGATGCTCCAGTAGATGGCCCCACACCCGAGCACACATTGGCAGCACCCTTTGAACTTACTGGAAAAATGTGAGGAGAGAGTTGGGAGGGAGTGGAAAGTGGATATGATCAGAATACATTGTATGCATCTACAAAATTCTCAAAGAATAAGTAAATAAGTTACTTTTTAATTGCTCTGGTAAAATAGTACAGATGAAAAGTTGCTAAAGAGTTAAAAAAATGAAAAACTTTGTTAATGAAAACAATCTAATTAATGAAAGAAAGAGGGAGGGAGGCAAGGGCTGGCGAACCTTATCAGCCTGTAAATGGGGAAAAGTATGGTGGGAGCCATGCCTCTCTCTCTCTCTCTCTCTCTGTGTGTGTGTGTGTGTGTGTGTGTGTGTGTGGTGTGGTGTGTGTGTGTGATTTGTGTGTGGTGTGTGTGTCTGTGTGTGTGGTGTGTGTGTCTGTGTGTCTCTCTGTGTATGATGTGTGTGTGTGATGTGTGTGTGTGGTATGTGTGTCTGTGTGTGGTGTGTGTGTGATGTGTGTGTGTGGTGTGTGATGTGTGTGAGTGTGGTGTGTGATGTGTGTGAGTGTGGTGTGTGATGTGTGTGAGTGTGGTGTGTGTGTGTCTGTGTGTGTGTGTGTTTAGTGTGTGTCTGATTTGTGTGTGATATGTGAGTGTGGTGCATGGTGTGTGTGTCTGTGTGTGTGTGTGTTTAGTGTGTGTCTGATTTGTGTGTGATATGTGTGACTGTGTTGTGTGTGTTGTGTGTGTTGTGAGTGTGGTATGTGTGTCTGTGTGTGTGGTGTGTGTGTGTGTGATGTGTGTGATGTGTGTGTGTGTGTGTGTGTGTTGTGGTGTGGTATGTGTGTCTGTGTGTGTGGTGTGTGTGTGTGTGATGTGTGTGATGTGTGTGTGTGGTGTGTATGAGTGTAGTGCGTGGTGTGTGTGTGTGTCTGTGTGTGTTTAGTGTGTGTCTGATTTGTGTGTGATATGTGTGAGTGTGGTGTGTGGTGTGTGTGTCTGTGTATGTGTGTGCATTGTGTGTGTGTGATGTGTGTGTGGTATGTGTGTGTATGTGTTGTATGTTGTTTGAACAAACTGTGGGCTGAGAACTAGCTTCATTGTGGTTTCCCCATAAGCCAGTTTGTAAAATCAACACACAGATAAAACGTATGTGCTGTGGATCCTTCTCTATTTCTATTCCAGGAGATAAGATGGCACAATTTTCACAACCGTAACTTATTTAGGGCCTTTTTAGATAAAAATTTCATAATCACTCAGAACTAAGCTTCCCAAGTCAAAAGAACTGATCTAAACATGGAGAGGACACAGAGACAAGGTCAGCCTTTCAAACATTACCCTGCACACAAAATAAATATATAACTAGAAAGCCATAAGGCCCCCAAGATACAGACAAAATGGATTCTCTGAAGAGAAAAAAAATGCATTTTGTCCTAATATTGGTTTAATAGATTTTTTTTTATGTGATAAAAAGACTGGAAGAAACCTGGGTAAGTCTGGATGGATTATGCAAATACTCATTTCATTCTTGTGCTGCGGGTGAAGTAGCTGGACCACTTTTTTGCTGGCTGTAAACCCCAACACGCCCTATCTCTGCTCCACAGCTGGTGAGCAGAACCAAAGGATTAGGCTTGATAAGCACGTGATCCTCCGGGAGCTCAGAAAAGTCTCAGATGCACAGTTCCCTGGGGTTTAGGATGTGGATTTTAAAATGCATTCCCCAATCTTCACCAGCTTATCTCAAGCTAGAGGTTCAATATTCTCCCTCAGATGGGGGATGTGCTGCAGGAATGACAGGAACTATCATCTGTGGTTTATCCCATGATGGAGAGACCTTCCTCCTTCTGGAAGTGTGAAGTTCACACTGTGAATAATCCATACACGTTTACCATGATAGTTTTCTTTTATGTCAAGGCAGTGTCTTATTAGCCCCTCACCAGCCCAGCATCTTTTGGGCTAAAAGAAGGATGGGACTCAGCCTGCTGGATCTTCATCATCTGCAGATGGAGAGCTCAGGACTCAGTTGCTACAAGCACTTCGGCTCCAGTGTGACTGACTGCACCAGTCCAGAAGCCTAGTGATGCCTCTTCTACATCTCATCCAGCAAAAACACACATACTTGCCACAAAAGGCTCACTACACATTCTGACTTCCCCAGGAAGGCCCAGGATCCCAGGAACTGAGGCTGAATCAAGCAATCCTTGTCCCCACAACACTACCTACCCTCACCTGCCAGGAGCTAGAACTCTCCATTGAGATCAACAAGGGAAATGCTAAAAGTAAGTCAAACCAGCAATGTTTACCCCTGAGGAACAGTCCCAAGCTGGGGCAGATATCTACACACTCCATTTTCCTGATAAAAACAGACATCAACCCATCTTTGGTGAACCTCAGAGATAAATTCATGCCCTGGATGGACACATCTTGATCTGCCTTTATGCTCTGATGTGGATGGACAGGATTGATTAAGGAAATTTATTTTCACTGTGTTTTCCCTCTTGTGGACCCTGTACACCTGTGCACACCTACTGATAACCCCAGGCTTCCTGATGAAGACTGTCTGATCATATATAACATTCCAGCAGACCCACTAACAGACCGCTGGATAGAGATCAACAGTGTGGTCTCCTTGGGATGTCATCTAGCAAGGACGGCTTTTTGAATGAACCATCAGGGATGGATTTCAGGTGGAGAGCCTAAAAATCAACTGACATTGAAACAGAATTACAACCACTAAGGTCTAACACCTGGGTGATGAGAGAATTTGGGGTGGCTGTGCCCAGTCTTCGAAGGCAGATAGGGTTAATGGTTCCTTCATGTGACTCTGGGGCTCCCTGGTTTCAAGCATGGCAGGGCTGGGGCTCTAATTAAGAAATGGGTAGTGCTGTTCACCAGTTGTGTGTAAGCTTTAAGCTAATAACTCAGCAATTACGAGAAAAATGAGCAGTAATTACACCATTTCACTCGCGGCTAGACAGATGGAACGCGCTCTCGTTATTGGCAAACTGTCACCACATTCAGTCCCTTTTGCTGTTTACTATTTTTGTATTTTGATTAAGAGTAATTATAGGCTAGAAAAATATGAAAAACATGAATGTTGGGCATTCTTTAAAAATAGAAGGCCCTTCTCCCCGTTCTGTGTTGATGGGTTTCACGAGATCTGTTACAAGGCATCTGACATCACAGCACCCTGCATCCTGGAGATGGCTGAGGCTTGGGGCACTGTCTGTGTCTCAAATGGTCTCAAAGAGATTTCTAGGCTTGTTAACTATATGATTTCCACAGAGCCCCCAATAACCTGCATTTGGGTCTTGCTTCTGCTTTTTTGTTTGTTTGTTTGTTTTGAATTTATGGTTCTGTATCCCTCATGGTCTCCCATTTAATATCCAGTGACCAAGTGCAGAACTGTACCTGCCTCTGGAATGAACTAACAGCAGGAGAGCTCTCCTAGTTGTGGTGCCCATGGCTCTGGGCCACAGATGTTCTGCCCTCACCATGGGGAAGAACTTTAGTAAACTGGTCCAGGCACAGTGATGCTGGGTGTGGCCCACACATCTCCTTCCAAGCCTTTGAGTGTGAGCAATACCAGCCAAGGACATATGAGGTTGACCTTTAGTTCCTGACCTGTGACAACATGGAGAGAAGCTATGGGGATTTACATTCAACAACTGTAATTCTAGCTAACAATGCCTAGGCTCATGAGGGCTAGAAGTGATTTTAAAAGAAGTATCAGTGACAAATGAGCACACATTGAACACATGGACACATGGACTTATTATTAATCAACGAGTATGAATTTTAGCTAATATGAAAAATGTCTGCTTTTAGTTAAGTCTGAAGTGTGAATGAATGTACTGTTTCCATGGTTCTATATGAATGTCTGTGTGTGTGTGTGTGTGTGTGAGAGAGAGAGAGAGAGAGAGAGAGAGAGAGAGAGAGAGAGAGAGGAGAGAGCAAACTGGGAGGGAAGGAAGGTAAAGGAGAGAGGGAGAAGGTGGAGAGAAAGAGAAAAGTGTGTGTCTGTGTGTGTGTGTGTGTGTGTGTGAGAGAGAGAGAGAGAGAGAGAGAGAGAGAGAGAGAGAGAGAGAGGAGAGAGCAAACTGGGAGGGAAGGAAGGTAAAGGAGAGAAGATGAAGGTGAGAGAAAGAGAGGGGAAGGAGAGAGTGGGAGAAAGAGAAAAGTGTGTGTGTGTGTGTGTGCGTGTGTGTGTGCCTGTGTGTGTAGGTGCATGAGTGTGTGCATGTGTGAATCTGTGTGTGAATAGCATTGAGCCAGGGCATCACAATACCAAGTGAAGGTGCCCTCCCAAAATGATCTGATCACACCCATTCAGTCCATCACAGCCCACACTAAGCATGACTTGCAGACAAAATTACTTTTTCCCTTCCCAACATGCAAACCTAGGAACATCTAAGAAGCTGTTTGCGGTGCGTTTTCTTAATGGGAGAAAAGTGGGGGCTTGTTCTACACAGGCTGCATATTGATTCACAG
The DNA here is from genome assembly GCF_003668045.3 of Cricetulus griseus. Taxonomy (NCBI): domain Eukaryota; kingdom Metazoa; phylum Chordata; class Mammalia; order Rodentia; family Cricetidae; genus Cricetulus; species Cricetulus griseus. The sequence goes on along the minus strand of NC_048597.1, from coordinate 990,780 downwards.
AAGGGCCCTGTGTTCACACTCCCACTTGCTAATGGTCCTGCCTGTGTGGTGATCTGCTGAGCCAGCAAGAGGCACAGAATTGATTGGGTCCTTTAAGGAGCCTTGGACTGTGTTTCTCCAGGGATGGGTACACAGGTTGGGAAGCTTGTGTGGACTGAAAGCCTGCCTGAATCACAGCAGCCACTGCACAGGAGCCAAAAGACGAATCGGGAAATGAGGGCGGGTTGGGTGGGCAGGGAGAACTGTGGACAGGGTTTTTTTTTTTTTTTCTGGAAGATTCTGCAGCTGCCACATAGCTGGCTTTCTCCCAAGGCTAGAGGAAAGGATCAGAGCTGTGACCAGGTGCAGCCTGGAAAGGGGACCTCAAACCCAATCCTGTCTGCTCCTTTCACCTATGCTGCCGTCCACCTCCCTGAACCTTCATTTGTTACACAGCTCAGGGGAGGGGCTTGTGCCTCCCCATCTTCATTTCTGTACAGCTGCATCATGAACGCTGAATCAAAAAGCAAACAGTGTAAAGCAATTAGGCAAGTCAGCTCAGCTAATGGCTTCCCAGTGATTGATGGGTGAGTGAGAGGGAGGTGGGGGAGGAGTGCCCTAGGAAGCCAGTTGCTAAGGGAGCCCACGGGGTACACCTGGTGCAGAGAAGAAATTGTCTCATACCCTTTCAACAATGCCAGGGCCCATCTGCCCTTACCGTCTAAGCATTTGCTCTACATTAGCTGAGAAGGGCCAGTAGGATGTACAGGGTCTCTTCCCTCAGTCTAACCCCCTCCATGACATTAGCATATACACATGTATACCCCACAGAAACCACAAATGCCACATACCCATTTCATATGCATTATTATATGGTATATACCACCATATGCCACCCACACATGCATATGAAAATTCACACTATATACTACAGGGTACACACACACATATCACACACCCCAAAACACACAAGCATCTCACCCCCCCCTATACACACACACACACACAGCAGGACTCCTCAGAACTTCCACAGTTTTAGCAAAGCAGCTTTATCTGGTCAATTTTGTCTTGTGGCAGTCAGAGGCCATAGCTTACAAAGACATTCTCTTTTCACCCTCTTGTGAGCTTGTATTTGCATAAGTATCTACTTGTACAGGGGGAAGCCAGATGACAATCTTGGATGTCCTTCTTCAGGACTTTGATTTTTGAGATAGGGTCTCACTAAGACTAGGAGCTCCCCCATTAGACTAGGTTGTTTGTCCATTGAGTCCCAGGAGCCCCTACTAATCTCTATCACTCCAACTCCGGGATTATGAGCACACACCATCACACTTGACATTCGTAATACATTCTGGAGATCAAACTCTGGTCCTTGTACTTGTAAAGCACATGCTTTGCTAACTGAGTCCTCACCCTGGTGTGGAGTGAGCAATCAGCAGTCAATAGGGCCAAGGTTTCTTTATTCAGCTACACCAGCCAAGCACAGGCCAAAGTGTGCCAGGGCAGCAAGGCAGCCAGGCCAGAGCGAGGAGGAGGGAGCAGGGAGAAGGGCAAGAAGAAGGGAAGGTCCACGTGTCCGCAGTCCCTTAAGAAGCCTTCCTATGTCACCTTAGACTTCCCCTCAACACGCCCTCACGGGCGTGTTCCGGCACACCTGTCCCAGCTGCTAAGAGGCAGGGCAACAATGTCTCCCTACACCCTGGCTTCAAATGATCTTTAGAATGGGCAACATGAGACTTCATATGAAGTCTCAAAGTCCCTAGAAGGGAAGTTTTAGGATCTTCTAACCTGAAGACGGCAGGCATTCCATACAACAGAATTTCATATCTGCTCAGTAGATGTACTGACTCTGAAATTAAGAGCCTGGACAGATTGATAAGATCAGGTTACTATGGCTTGAAGATAAATGGTGGTTAAAAGAAACAGAAGAATCATGACTTAAAATGTCCATCTCTGAGTCCAAGTATGGTTCTGAATCCCTTGGAATCATCTGGAAAGATTTCAAATAGATCAGTATTTTGGCATATAGCTCTCTGCTGACTTTGTCACTCCAGGCCTTCCCTGTGGTTCTGATGCACAGTGAGGATGGGAATAGGGAGGATCTGGATATATTTTGGTAAGAGCCTGGAGTAGGACATCTAGGACAAAAGGGGTACAGGATGGTTGGGTTAGGGTTGAGTGTCCCTGAGGGTGGATCGTGATAGGAAGGTTGCAGAAAGGTCGGATTGGAAAGGGAAGGGGCTTAGGCCCCTGAGGGTGTGAAGCTATTTACATGTGATCCTATGGTAGTTCTCATGTGACACCCCCATTCAAGTTCTAGAGCAAAGGCTGTCATAAACACAGAAAGCATGGCCCCATCTCCTGTGTGGAGATGAGATCAGCTATTTGCTATCTGCTACTTGAATTAAGGCCCTCACCAGAGCTAAACAATGCAGGCATTGTACCCTTGAACCATCAAGACCTGTACTAAATTAACACCATTTTGTTTATACATATCCTGAGACAATGAAAGACCTATGGGTAAGATGTCAGGCCTGCAGCACAATCACCCTGGAGATCAATGCAACCCTCTTGGTGCTGATTTCTTATTGGCAAAGAGAAAGGGGTGTGGCTAGGTACAAGCCATGCAGAAAAGGCAGGAGAGAAGAAAGGATTATGAGAGAAAATGGAAAACACAATCAATATAAGAAGACATGCCAAGCTGGATTTTAGTGTGACTGATAGCCTAGTCTAATGGGGTTGTCGGTTCTGATGCCAAAGGACACTACTCTACCCATTCTACAACTCCCCTTCTAGCCCTCCAGATGAACAGGGTCACTTTAAGATGCCACCTGAGCTCTTAACTACGGAGCCTTCTCTCTTCTCTGGGCCCTAATCTGTGTTCTGTTTTTTTTTGTTGTTTTGTTTTGTTTTTGCAATATTTTGTAATATTCTGGCATTTCAGAAAGATTTCATCTCCAGGTTAAAGACATAAAGCAAACTCCAATGTGTGACAGTCAAGCTCATGCAAGTTTTGTTATTAATCAAGAACTTTGAAGACATCCCTGAAATTTGATATATGAGCTATATATAGGTCAGATTCCAGCTCCTCACCAATGGTGGTAAAATTGCTAGTAATCGAGATAGAAACCTAATAACTAGTGCAGTTGAAAGATCCTTTAGGTGGGAAAAAATTAAACTTGCAGAGGGCTTGAATCTTGCCCATTCAAAAATTCTCTATGGAAAATATTTACCTCCAAAACTCATCATAAATGCCATAATGGCTAGAAGTCATTTTCCCTTTTGCAATGCAGAAGCTCTTGGACCTTTCAACTTTAATTAAACATGTGGCTGGTTTATGGAATACCACATATCCACATGAAAAAGAAGATATCACCGGCTGCTTCTAAGCATCCAGATGCTCTTGAATGATCTTCCCATGTGTCTTCCACATTGGAAGTGTCACACATGCAGAGTGGGAAGGGATGTGTTATATACAGGAGGGAGAGATACTGACATTGGCTCAGAGATAGAAAATGAGTTAATCCCACACACGCAAGACAGTGTGTAGCTCAGAGTGATGAAGAAAAGGAAGAAACAGAGCTGGTGATGCTGTTTATATTTTGAAATCAAAAAGGATATTTTAAAAGTCAAGTCAAAGATTCAGTAGATACTGTCCTACCCATATTTCAAGGGGTGGTTTGAAAATGACAGTGCAACCTGTACAAATGCCTACATCAAATTTAAGCCATTCTAACTATGCATTAACACCCAAACCAAAGTGCTCAGCTGGTTACTGATCGTGGAACCCCATATGCTCACCAAATCACTCCTCTTTAGAAACTGCCAGTGGGACCTTTCCTTTTTTTGCAGAGACCAGGAGATACTGATGTCTTGGCCAATCTATCATCTGTCCTCTTGTTCTTCAACAAGCACCTCTCATTAAAGAGAAAGTAAGGGAATAGATGGCTGGAGAGTGGGTTAGGCAGGGCTCTTGTGTGGGAACTAAATTCTAGAAAACTCATGTTTCAGGTTGACCAGCCATCCAGCTCAGATGCAGGTGCCTTACCCATACCTGAGGAACAGATTAGAACTGGCCTGGGACATCAGGTCTGAGATTCAGGGTAGGGTGCTTGTGGGGCTTGCAGCTTGAGCCATTGGTTTCTGACACACAAACTGCCTCCAGATAGCCTTGGCAAATGCTAGGGCTGTCAGTCACAGTGTTTAAGGCTGCAAGCAATTGTAGCTATTCAGACCAATTGTGGAGCATAGTTGTGAAGACAGTGGCTAATGGAAACTGTGCAAATAATGGCAGAAATTTAGCATGTGGTCCTAGTAAGCATGTACTCTTTCAGTGCAAGACTCAACATGGGCATGTATGTGCATCTGGGGAGGATGCTTGTACCTGTGTGCATGACTACAAAGACCAGAGGTTGACATCTTTCTACCATTCTGCACTGTATTCCCTTGAGACAGAGTCTCTCACTGAACCTTGAGCTCACAAGTTTTCAGCTGGGCTTGCAGTCAGCAAGCCCAAAAGATCTGCCTATCTCCACTGCTTGCCTCCTGACCCAGTGCTATGGTTGTATGTGCACTCTATCATAGTTGGCCTTTTACATGGGTCCTGGGGATCTCACCTCTGGTCCTCATCTTGAATGAAAGCACTCTCACCTACTGAACCATCTGCCTAGTTCTCAGAATGCCCTTTTGAGTTGATTATCCTAAATATTTGTTTATATCCCATTTGAACTATCCCAGAAATTATTTCTACTCCTGGCCCCATTATTTGCTAATGCAACCCACCTATTTCCACAAACTGCAGCTCTATGACACCTGATCATTTAACACAGGAAGCTCTGATGCACTGAAAATGGACTTCACAGCAGCTTAATAAGGTGCAATACACACCTCTGGTAGTTTACAACACACACCGTCAGTTGATGTCCCAAGAAAGATGTTGGTTCTTCTTTGGTAGAAATATGATCAGTTTTTGTAAGATATATGTGTTGACTTAAGTCAAATGCAACAAAACCAAACTCCCTCTACTGGTGACTAGTCTCAGGTGAACTAGCATGGCAGGCATTTTTTCATTTAAAATGCTGTTTCAGGAATGAACTACCCGAAAAAGTCCTAATGGCATCAAACCCTCCCAAAAGAGGAAAAACTGTTTCCCTGCTTAGCAGGGGACAAGGTGAGAAGCCTCATTCTGCTACTGGCTACTGTCTGCAGATCCAACCACTGTCTCCTATAGCCACAAGACCCTGCCAGCTGTTGTCATTCTTTCCTTGGAAGAAAACATTAGATTTTAAAAGAATGAGATTGTCTTTAGTCAGATGGCAGGCTCCTCTCTCTCTCTCTCTCTCTCTCTCTCTCTCTCTCTCTCTCTCTCTCTCTCTCTCTCTCTCTCTCTCTCTCTCTCTCTACTGTGTGTGTGTGTGTGTGTGTGTGTGTTTAGATATAAGACAATGTTGGGTGTCATTCTCAGGTTCTGTCCACCTTGTTTTTGAGACAGGTTTTCTCACTGGTCAGGAGCTTGGCAAGTTGGATAGATGGATTTCCCAGGGAGCCTGAGACCTGCCTATTTCAGCTTCCCCAGATAAACAGCTGCTTATGTTTGTTCTCTTTATTTTTTCCTCTCCGTCCGTCCGTCCGTCCGTCTGTCCGTCCTCCCTCCCTCCCTCCCTCCCCCTCCTCCTCCCTCCTTTCTTTCTTTCTTTCTTTCTCCCTTTCCCCAATGTGGGTTCTGGGAACTTAAATTTATATTCTTGTGCTTCCGAGAGAAGCATTTCATTGCCTTGGTTCTCTCTCCAGCTCCCAAGTCTGAATTTGAGCTTCCAGTGCCTAAACTTTATATCCTCTTGGACATGTTGCTAATAGCATGAGACAGCATATTTTATCAAAGGCAGCTTTGCCCAGCCAGATGGATGAGAAGCCTGTGAGCAGATGACAGGATTCCACATGTGACCCTGGGAAGGGGTCACTTCCACAGCAGCCTCATCTGATAAAAGCAGATGTAACACACAAATAGGTTTATGATTACATGGGAGCCAGGAAGTCTATGCTTACGTGAAGGAAAGGCTTAACTCAGCAGGCTGGAGTGTCCAAACTTTACATATGCTAAAGGATGGAGACATGTTCAACAGACTTCCAAGGTCTTGCAATTCCCACCTGATAGGGTCTGGGTAGCTGGGACAAAGGCTATGCTATAAGGTTAGAAGTAGCCTTTCTTTGTTTCTCTGGGATCCTGGTCCATGGTCTAGTTACTAGAGTCTTGTAGGTCAGGCTTGGAGATGCTGGGACAGGGCAGTTTAGGTCAGTCAAATGAGCACTGCATAGCTATGTCACTGACTACTGATTTAAAAAAATTAAAATAAAACCCTGGACACCAGACTTGGCATAGAGTTCCAGGTGTTCAGTCATGTGCTGTGAAACATGTTTCCCTCTGGGTTGGAAGACATGTAGGATAGTGATGCTATAAGACGACATCACCTAGTGACCTCATAGCCATGGCTTAAGGAAGTCTTCTCTATGATGTTTACATAATGATGACATTACCCAGGGGTGTCCCTATCATCAGGCAGCATTGTGCACACTCACTCATCTGCCAGGAAGAGAAGAAGTTGTTCCCACTTCAAAGGAGAGACAAGGCGAAGCTTTTGATTTGAATGTGAAGTGTGTGAATACTTGGTCCCCAGATGGTTATACTCTGTTGGAGACTGTTGATTCCTTATGTACATGGTGTCTTACAGTACGAAGTGGGTCACTAGGACCAGGCTTTAAGGTATTACAGCCTGACTCTGCTTCCTGATTGACACAGCTCATCAGGCCAGCCTCCTGCTTTCTCAGCCATGATGGTCTGCATCCTTTCTTAAGCTGTGAGCCCAATTAACCCTCCCCCTTCTGTTTCTTCCTGTCAGGTGTCTGGTCATGAGGACAGATAAGTCTTCTAGACTCTCACAAAGTGTCACTTCCACAGATTTTAATCTGAGGTCTTTTACCGTAATAAGCTTCAGCCATGGAAAGTGTTCTCTGGGATCTGTGAGTCACTGACCTTGTGAATCCTAACAAACTCTGACCTTCCTTCATGGGTTCCTACTGTATTGTGTATCATAACTGTCTCGAAAAGGCCGAGGTGTGAACAATTGTTCCCTAAGGCAAGGCCCCTGAGAGGCTGTGAAGCCAGCCATTTCATGTGTAGATTTTGGTAGGAACTCGTTCTCCATGTAGGCAGAGGGATTATACCCACTCTTGCCTCTCTTCCCTCTCCCAGTCTCCAGATAAGGTACTCTACCCTGCCCTCCCATGGCTATGTGCTCCCTGGCCACAGGCTGACAGCAACAGACCAGTCAATCATGTGCTGAGGCCTCTAAGACCTTGAGCAAATACACTTTCTCTCTAAGTTGCTTGCCTCAGAAAGCTGACCAGCACAGTTCCCATTGATGGTGCAGCCTAGGAGCATAGAGACAGGGTGGCCACTTCAATGAGCTCAGGGAGAGAGGCCTGTGTCAACTGAGATTTCTGCATACAACCAAAGCCCTCTGCATGGTGGTATGGGAGACCCTGAGTTCAGGGATCCATCCTTGAATTGGCTGAGATCACCACAAACTGAATGAAGTTAACACTCTGCCACCTGGTGTACTGAGGTGTATATTACAAACTGACTGAGCTACACAAAGACAGAATATAATTTCTAATGTGCATAGTGTTTGTACTACCCATGTGGAGATACGTACCCCTTTAACCCAATCTACCACAATATTCCTAGGACTGTAATGTCCTTTTACTTTTCTTTACAGAACATAATGGCTATAGGAAAAATTCGTAGCAAAACTGCAAGGCAGAGAGTCTGTTAAATACACGGTAGAGAGGTCGAAAAGGATGCATCCTGATGCTTTGCTCGAGGAAGCACACTTTCTGTATCAGTGCAAACATCCATGGTTTCCAGGAGCCTCTCTGACCTGAGTTCACCTGACATGTTGGTAAGGCAAGAGGAGATGGGGAATGTTCTTCTCTATATATGTTTCCCTTATTGGTTGATGAATAAAGCACTGTAGGCCAATGAGGCCAGAAGATAGGTGGAGCTAGGAGTCGAGGAGAATTCTGGGAAAGGTAGCCAGAGAAGTCACCATGTGGAGCCCTGGAGGGTAGGACACACCAGGCATTTCCAGTAAGATAAGACCATGAAGAAAAACACAGATTAATAGAAATGGGTTAATAATTAAGACAGAGCTAGCCAATAAGAAGCCCAAGCCACCAGCCTACAGTTTCATAATCAATATAGTGTCTCTGTGTTTATTTGGGACTCAAGGGTAGTGGGACCTGACATACAACAAAGGGGTCCTTTCCTGGCCATTGTTCATGGTATTACTTTTCTGTTGCTCTGTAATAAGATATTGTGAACTTAGAGGCTTAAAACAACACGTGTTTGCTTTGCAAGTAGGAAGCCTGAGTTCCATCCTCAAAATTCCCATTTTAAAAGGGGGACAGGGAGTGTCATGCTGTTGTGTGCTTGTTGTAATCCCAGCACTAGGGAGGAGAAGACAATCAGATCCCCAGTACTAACTGGTCTGCCATCCAGCCTGGCCTACTTCAGAAAGCCAGCTTGCTATAGGGATCTCCTACCTCTGCCTCACAGGGCTAGAATTACAGATGAGCCACCACACTCACCTGGCATTTATGTGAGTTCTGGTCCTCTCACTTACATGGTGAGCATTTTAACTGCTGAGCCTTCACCCCAGGCCCCTTAATCTGTTTAAAGAAGCACACAGGGCATGCTTCTGCCTTCACACAGCACAATTTTACATTACTTCTGTAAGAGTTCCCAGTGCAATTTCAACAATCTCATCTCTCCTCACAGCTGCCTCTGATGTGGTTAAGGGTTAAGTTGATTACACGTGACACTTGGGTAAAACACTCAAGCTAACTCCTTTCAGGCTGTGAGAGGAGGAGGGTAAGAGATAGAATCAACCAGGACGCTGGGAAACAGCTCTGTCTGTAAAGTGCCTGCCGTATAGGCATGAGGATCCATGGATGTTTAAAAATGAAAAAAAAAAAAAAAATAAAGGCACATCTGTAACTTAGCACCAGGGTTGCAGGGGTGGAGACAGGAGGATTCTTGACGCTTATTGGCTACTGGGTGCAATCAAATTCATGGGCTTCACATATAGTGAGAGACTGTCTCAAAGGGTGGGGGTAGAGGGTGGTTAAGAAAACAATGAACATTGAGGAAAGACATCTAACATAACCTCTGGCCTACACACACACACACACACACACACACACACACACACGAGAGAGAGAGAGAGAGAGAGAGAGAGAGAGAGAGAGAGAGAGAGACAACAATATAGATACCATTTTTTCATTTTAAATGAGGGTGAGCAGCCACAATGTGTCTGATTTTATCCTGTTTTGCCTGGGTTAGGTCAAAGGTGGGATTGCACTCATCTGTTCGGTGAGCAGAGTCAACTGCACAGGGGAGGGTCTGCTTACCGGGACCCATTTATTTAAGAAAGGGACCTCAACTACATGTCTGTCTGCCTATCCCAAAACACTCAGAAGACTAAAATCAGCACTTGAGGGAGATTTTAAAGTATACAATTTTAAAATAATTTCAAATCTTTTAAAACAACAAACCAAAACAACCTTTTGCCCACTTGGTACAGCCTGGCATCGGTAGCAGGCTGTCCACATGCCCAGTGGCTGGACACACCTCTGGGCCACTACGGTAAAATGAGCCTGACAGAGAGGGGGAGGTGGGAGCCTGCAGGTCAGGAGCAGCAGATGTTCTTGGGCTGGTTTATTGTGCTTAATCTTCCATCTATACAAGTTCCCTTTGAGCTTGCCTAAGGACTACACCAGTGATGATCATTAAGATGCAATTCTCTGTTGCACTAATTACCCAAGTCATCTTCATAATCAATAAAAACAAGCAACTTGGGGCATAACCTCATCTCTCGGGTCTTACCCCTTAGCAGCACATGCACTGTTTTCCTGAAATAACAATATGAGGATGAAAAGATATCTTCTGCAATGTGGCAGTTAGCTGGGGGTTCTATTCTGGAAGAATCTGTGATCCTGACACAAAGTTATGCAGTCTGTGTGTTTGTCTACACACAATGTTTCTAGAAAGGGAGACGCTAAATGCTAACAATGGGTATACATCTGAGTGTGAGGGGTTAGGCACTTAGAAATTGGGGAACGAGAGGCTGGTCTGGCTAGAATTCGGTATTCTTTTGAATTCTGAACTATTGCCTGTTTACAAAAGGAAATAAATAGCATAAAAGCAAGTGACCAGCCATCCTCGGTTCAGAAGATGCCTCTTTGTAGAGACAAATGGGACCAGTGAGGCTTTCCTTGGGAATCTTTGAAGCAATGCTGGGCTGTTAGCACATCTATTTGGTAGATGTAGAGGTTCTATAGAGAAAGAAACAGATTCTTTCTACGATTGTTAGGATGAACCCAAGTCCAGAAAAAAGATGCTGAGGGAAAGAGAGCTGTGCATTCATCATTTCCTGGTGCGTAGCATTTGCTTTATGTTCTGAGCCTCAGATCTGGGAAACACTACCCCCTCCACCTCTTTGTCAACACCTTTGGTCTGGTGCACCCTAGACCTGAGTGTGGTTTGCAACACACTTTACCTGAGCCAAGTTCCCATGCTGAGGGTCACAGTGAGCCGAAGAAGAATTCTGCCATAAGCCCTCAACCTCATATCACAAGGCATCATGGGGATTTCCTAAGAATTTTCATATTCATGAAACTTAATTATAGAAAAATTGCCAATCTGTAAAACATGTCCGACTTTGAGCACTACTTTCAAGTCTGAAACAGAGCAAAGAGACAACAGCCCCCTTGAGATTGCCACAGTTTGCATAGAGAAGCACAAGAGAGAGGGAGGTGGGGGAAGGTGGGGAGGAAGGAAAGTACAAACACATTCAGAGAGGCTTTATCTACCCAGAATACCAAAAGTCCCGAAAGAGGAGGGATCTCATGATGACCCTGTAATCAACTATAACACACAACTGCTGGATAAAGAGTTATATCAAGTCACCAGTTTAAGACATTAGCCCTAAAGACAGATTCCAGCTCCTGGGTTTTGGAGAAGGCTGCCTAGACTACAGGCATGGTCTCTGCTCTGATAACCAGAAGCTAAATAGGGGATATTTTAAGCCCTTTCTGTAATCACTGGAGGTGCAGAGTGAGCCTTGGAGAGGAAGAAACACCACCTGAAATACCCTAGTGTCTGGTATATGGACAAATCGATCCATAGGATCTACCAATGTACAGAAAAAAATTATACATAATCCTTTGATAGAAATTGAGGCAATCAGTTTGTGGTGCAGCGGTGATTTCCTACCAAAGAAGTAGTCATAACCACAGCCTGGCACACGGTTCTTCCCCACTTTCAGAGAGACCTTGGAAAGCTCTGATCCAAGGCTGGTGTGCTAGTCACAAACTTGATTTTGGTGACACCCCCCCCCCTTAATTGCCTTTCTATCTATTCCTAGGGTTCCTACTTAGACTGTAACATTTGAAGGTTTATCCACAGGATGGCCAACCAGTGTGCAAGGGGCATTCATACCACTCTTAAAGCAAAAAGGATGGAACACAGTGGATGGCATTTTCAGGCAGGAGATTTTTACACAATTTATAGTTAACAGGTACAAAATGCACTGGGAACCTAAAAGAAGATAGATCACAATGCAGGCTAGGCTCTGGTCAGCAAGACTTGCAATCTTCCTTTCTCCACTTCCCTGGTACCAGAAAAACAGGTACTTGCCATCACACCTAGCCTTTTACACTGGTTCTGGGGATCGAACCTGGATCCTTGTGTTTGCAATGGACACACTTTGCCAACCAAGTCACGTCCTGGGCCACCCCTCTGTTTTTCATGTCTTGTCTCCATAATCTGCTTGAATTATTTATTCTGGAATAGGAAACACTTAGCAACCCAGAGCTCAGTGATCAGCAACCCTGTGATAATAGACATGGGAACAGTGTGTGTCTAGGAGTATTGTGTGATTAGTCTAATCTCCTACACCAGATGCTCCAAGAGTAATTAGCACACACAGACCCCACCATGTACTCAGTAGGAAAATATTCTCAGAGTTCACACTATGCTCCAGCAACTTCTCTCGGCACCCACACACCAACACAGCTCCAATGCTGAAGCTCCTGTCTTGGCACATTTCACTCAGGCTCCACAGAGCTAAAGGCTGCACAGAGTTCCAGGAAAATCACACCACAGTCTTCCCAAAGTTCCTACAGTTTCAGTTTCTACATCTACAATGGATTTGTTTTTCAAATCCTTGTGGCTTGCTGTTTTCAATATGTGGCTGTAATAAAAACTCACCCAAATTGGCTCATCAGTCATATTCTCTCTCTCTCTCTCTCCCTCTCTCTCTCTCTCTCTCTCTCTCTCTCTCTCTCTCTTCTCTCTCTCTCTCTCTGTGTGTGTGTGTGTGTGTGTGTGTGTGTGTGTGTTTTCTTTTTGTTGTTTTGAGGCAAGGTCTATTCTCGAACTCATGGCAATCCTTCTGCCTCAGCTTCCTAAGTACTGACATAAAGGGTACGGATGAGCATCATGTCTAGCTTGGTCACATTCTTTTACCTGCTCTAGGATAAGTTTCTATGATTTTATTTGTTTACAAACTATTATGTCACCACTTCATACTATTCCTTAGCTAAATCTTTAGTTAACAATCAGCTTTCCCTTGTACTTATTTAAGCTGAAAAGGTGAAACTACCCTTTGTGCCAGTTAGTTTTTTTTATTTAAAATTTATTTTCATTTTACATACCAAACCCAGTTCCCCCTCCCTCCCCTTTTCCCATCCCTACCTTCCCTTCCCCCCTTTCCACTCCCCATCTACTCCTCGGAAGGGGTGACGTCTTCGTTGGAGAGTCAAAAAAGTCTGGCATACCAAGTTGAGGTAGGACCAAGCCCCTCCCTCTGAGCCCATTTCCTATGGTGGGATACCTTGCTGGTCAGTTTTTTTAAGTTGATTTGACACAAGGTAGGATCAGCTGGAAAGTGGGAACCTCGACTGAGAAAATGCCTCCATCAGATTGTCCTGTAGGCAAGGCTTCAAGGCATTTTGTTTGTTTAATAATTGATGTGGGAGGAACCAGCTTCACTACAGGTGGTGCTACCCCTGTTCATGGGCACTAAGAGAGCAATCTGAACAAGCCACAGGGAACAAGCCAGTAAGCAGCACTCCTTCATGGCCTCTGCCTCCAGGTTCCTGCCCTGACTTCCCTCAGTGATGCATTTGCCACCTCACATTTCTTGTGGTTGTGATGTTTATCACAGCAATAAAAAACAAATTAGGACCCATTTTATTGATTGTGTGTGTGTGTGTGTGTGTGTGTGTGTGTGTGTGTGTGTATGGACATTCACATGCCATGAGAGGTATACGGAGATCAGAGGACAACTAGCATGTGGGGCTCAAGGATGTCAGGCTTGGTGATAGATGCCTTTATACAGAGCCATTACTCTGGTCAAAGATGACCCCCCTTTTTTTTAACTAACCATAGCTCATTTTAGATAAGCAACCCTTTATGTACTAGAATTTCAGCACTCCTAACTAGCACGAAAGTAATCCCTCATTTAATTCATTGTCAATTTTTTAAAAAATTAACATTCATAAACTGTTCAGTCCCAGACTGGTGATGTGACAACTGTGCTAACGACAGTCTTTGGAAGTTCAAAAACGGTGATGACTTGTCACTCAGGTGTTTCCTTCAGCTCACCATTTAGAAGATTTCAGAAACAGTACAGGATAGCAAGAGGTAGAATAAAGCTCCATCTACCCAAGCTGCCAGCAAGTTTTCCGTAATCCTCTCAGGGACTTAGTTACAAGCAAATCTCTGGAGCTTGGGAGACAACAGCTCCATTTGTAAGGTGCTCACTTTGAAAGCGTAAAAATGCCAGGTCTGGTGGCATGATTTTCAGATCCAGAACTGGGGAGGCAGAGACAAGTGGATCCCTGGGGCCCAATCCCAATGGTCAGCCAACCTAGACTACTTAGTGAGCTCAAGACCAGAGAGACCTAGTCTAAAGAGGAGAAGAGAAGGTGTACAGTGCTCTGAGTGACAACACCTGAGACTGTCTTCTAGCCTACACATGCATGTATACATGTACACACACACACACACACACACACACACACACACACACACACACACCCCTCTGAAGGGCAATGCCTGAAACTATCTTGTAGCCTAAACATGCATGTATACACGTGCACACACCCATACATACATGGACACACACGCACTGCATCCTTTATTAACTATATCCTACCACCACTGCTGCTTTCAGGATGGCCCCTCCACAGCATTTCATGGTATGGTTTGGGAGTATGGGTTGATGGGTATTTATTTGTTCAGTGTTTAGTCATTGTTGATAAGCAGTGTAGAATACTTGTTAGTGATGCTCACACTCATGTGTCTCATTCATACCAGTCTGTCAGCAAAGCCAGGTCATCAGGCAGGGGTCCACAAGAGAAAAAACCTAATCAATACCCTTTGAATTAATCTTGCAGCCCATCAGATAGGATTATGGTGCAGTGGGTAGAGCAGATAGACCCATGTGCTTCTCTTCTCCTCTAGTTTTCCCTTCATTTCCCTGGGCCGCTCACTGAACTTTTATAATTGATTTCCAATACCTGCCTCTCATTCCCAGTTTCTGTCCCACCTAATTCTGCTCAGAAAGGATCTGAGCGATAAAAAGGAAGACTCAAATGTAAATCACAGGGAAATGTGCACTTAAAAATTACTGTGTTTCCTTTACTGTTTAAATGCTGGTTACATATGATGGCTAGAAATACACCTAGTCTCCTGTTGTTCAGACCTATCATAGTAAGGTGATACACATGAGTATGAATGTGTGTGTGTGTGTGTGTGTGTGTGTGTGTGTGTGGTGTGTGTGTAGTGTATATGTGTGTGTGTGTGTAGTGTATGTGTGTGTGTGGTGTGTGTGGTATGTGTGTGTGGTATGTGTGTATGTGTGTGTGTGTGTATGTGGTGTGGTGTGTGTGGTGTGTGTGTGTGTCTGTGTGTGTGTGTGTGATATGTGTGTATGTGGTGTGTGTGTGTGTATGTGTGTGTGCTGTGTGTGTGTGGTGTGTGTGTGTATGTGTGTATGTTGTGTGTGTATGTGTGTGTGTGGTGTGTGTGTGTGGTATGTGTGTGTGTGGTGTGTGTGTGTGTGGTGTGTGTGTGTGTGTGTGTGTGTGTGTGGTGTGTGTGTGTGTGTGATGTGTGTGTGTGTGTGGTGTATGTGTGTGTGTGGTGTGGTGTGTGTGTGTGTGTGTGTGTGTGTGTGTGTGTGTGTGATATGTGTGTATGTGTGTGTGTATGTGTGTGTGTGTGTGTGTGTGTGTGGTGTGTGTGTGTATGTGTGTGTGTGTGTGTGTGTGTGTGTGTGTGTGTGGTGTGTGTATGTGTGTGTGGTGTGTGTGTGTGTGTGTGTGTGTGTGTGTGGTGTGTGTGTGTGTGTATGTGTGTGTGTGTGGTGTGTGTGTGTAGTGTGTGTGTGTGTGTGTGGTGTGTGTGTGTGTGTGTGTGGTATGTGTGTGTGTGTGTGTGTGTGTGGGGGGTATGTGTGTGTGTGGTGTGTGTGTGTGTGTGTGTGTATGTGTGTGTGTGTGATATGTATGCATGTGTGTGTGTGTGTGTGTGGTGTATGAATGTTTGCTTGCTTTGTATGTGTAGGTGTGGTATATTCACAGTCATGTGCATACTCTCAAGGGCCACAAGAGTAAATCTGGAAAGTCAGCGGTCAGTATGTCAGGTGTCTTCCTCAATCACTTCCCCTCCTTACATTTTGAGAGTCTCTCATAGAACTGGGCAATTGCCGTTTTGGCTCCTTTGGCTGCCCAGCCAGCATCGGAGATGTACCCATCACCCTAACGCACCAGTGCTAGGGTAAAAGGCACACACCACATGTCCAGCTTTTTATGTGGGTGTTGCAGATAGGATCCCAGGTCCTTGTGCTTCTGTGCCAATTACATTACCCACTGAGCCATCTCTCTAGGATTACACAAAGAAGTCTGCTAAACCACCACCATGGATTCCAGGCCCATCTCCAGAATGTCTGTCCTCCCTGTTATCCAGGTGGTTAGAACATGAGGTCTAGGCTCTGCCTCCTCAGCTTAGGTGGCTTTCAAAATATGCGCACCCTTTACCCTCTACCACACCCTTTACCTCTCATTCCTTTTTGTGTCACAGCCCACAAGAGCACTTAGAGAATTCACATCACAGGGCAGAATGAAGGCAGCTTCGACTTAGATCTAAGATTCCAGAGACGAGCAACTAGGAAGGAGTTTTCGCAGCAACAGCAAACAGGTACAAGATCCACGAGGGCATAGGAGATGTGATAAATGTGAGTTTTAAACTTATGAAATCGGCTTTCCAGCTCCATCATTTTCCTTGTAAGGATTATGTGTATTCTGACTGTTGATGAAGCTTTTGTTTCAGGTGAAGAGGGTTAAGAGGTTTTAATGGCTGCTCTTGCAGAGGACCTGGATTTGATTCCAGCACCCATATTGAGGCTCACAACTGTCTATAAAACTCCAATCCCAGTGGATCTGACACCCCCTTCTGCTCTCCGCCAGCACTAGGTACACAAGTGGTATACAGACATTCATGCAGGCAAAACAGCCATGCATATATAAAATACAGACAATCATGCAGGCAAATCAGCCACACATATATAAAATAAAAAATAAAGTTTTTGTCATTTTTGAGACCCTTGTGAAAACATGTTGGTAAGTTTGAAAAGGCATAATAGAGGCAGAAGTGTTCATGTTTCATGTCCACAGATCATAACCAGGAAACAGCAAGGGCTACAAACACAAACCCGATTCTCAGATCCAGATCTGTGAGGAACCCAGTGAAAGCTATTCATCTGCCTCAAAGAAACTATAGGATGTGCATGGCTCATACCCAAAATGGACCTCAGAGGTCATACATGCCTGCTGTAGGAGAGTCAGGGGTAGAGTGAGTTGTGGCCAGCAGCATAATGGTGGGGACTGTGCTGACTGGCTTATTTCTCCTGACTTATTGGCAAGTAAAATGTTATGGACACATTCAGGAAATCCTTGTAAAAATGACCTGCAAGGCCAAGGCACACTTCCTTCAGCACTGTTATTCCTAGAAATAACAAGAAAATGGACAGCTTGCAGACCTGGGATAGTACTGTCTAAAGAGCCTGCTAACTTGGAAACCATCACATAGCAGGCAAACCAGGCCCAGGTGCCCTTTGGCACTCCACCAAGAGATCTGGGCTGGCTGTGTTCCCTTCTGGAAAATGGCCCTCCTCAATTTCAAGTTCATTTGGCTTTTTCAATGATAGGGTTTCAGTTCTAAGGGATAACAGTGCTGAGAACTAAAAATGTCACCATCTAATTAAGGAAGGGGGTGCACAGTGTGCCTTTCTATCCTAACATAATCTTTGGTCTGAAAATGACTCCATGAAGTCTCTTTATAAAGCCCTTTCTTTTCCTGGTGCAAGAACAATGGTAGCAAGAGACACTGTGGGCACAGGGGGACAAAGGAATGCTGCAGAAAAAATGAGCAAAATGCAAGAGTAAGGGGGCTATGAGGGAAGTGGGGGAGTAGGAAAGTTTCACAAGCTGTTTAGCCAGAAGCAAAGGAATGCATTTGCCCTCTGCATGCAGGAGTGGAGAGTGTGTATTGCCAAAGGGTGGCCTGGTGGAAAAGAAGTATAGAAGGCTGGAAAGTCATGACACTTGGGTGCTCATTGGTTTCCTGGCAATCCACCATTCCATGGAACTTATTAAAGCATTCATCTAAGGAAGCTCCCATCTATCACAGAATATTCACATGCCGGATTGTCTCTGTGCTTCCAGACTCCCAAGTTGGAACATAAACAGAGTTGGAACATGGGGAAGGGATGAGATCATGAGTACTTGATTAGAGTCCACATGAAAGGACCCCAAAGGAGCGCTTCACCTTTCATATCACACAAGGAGGCAAAAAGACAACTGTGAACAACAAGGTGCCTTGCTAGGTAGACCTCCCCAGCACTTCAATCTTAGATTCTCTAGGATTCTAAGAAATAAATTCCTATCCTAGTGTAACGTGCTACAGCGCCTAAATGGGCAAAGACCATGAGTACTGTACACATGCACGCATGAACACACATGTATACACATGTTCTCATACACACATGCAGGTACACACACACACACACACACACACACACACACACACACACACACTTTATCCACAGAAACATTAGAAAAACATTTAAATACACATGCACCACATTTTATTCACATCAAAGTGTAATTTAAATACTTGATATTGAAGTAAGCTCGGAGTTCTAATCTATTTCCAAAGTGATTCAATAAGGTGTGTGTGGTTTTTACTGAGCTGTTAAAGAAATAGCTTTCAAACCATCAGTCTCTGTGCCTCCCTCCCCCCTCTGCCTCCGTGCAGTATAGCAGGCTCACCAGCATTAAACAAATTGTGCCTGGTACATCTCCTGTGCTCTTTGTAAACAGATTGTGTAATTTTTTAAAAGTGGCCTTGGTTACAGTGGTGTCTTATCCATCCCATGAGCTTAAATCACAGTCATGAAACAATTGTAAGTGGAATGCGATGACAAGAAGAGGAACAGCCTACAGGATGGCCCTAGCTGTGCCCCTGCTCTGCACTTGCAGCACAGGTGGCTTGGATTCTCTGGATCTTTTCCTCATCTTCAGCAACTTTCCAGCACAAATGTGGTCCTGCAGTGAGATGAGAGGATGCTCTTGGGCCATCTTCATTCTCACTTTGTCTCATAGGCGTCCTACTGGCCAAAAACTGGCCCCCTACTCCTCTCACTATGTGACCCTCTCCTGTCTCTTTTGTCCAGGTCATAAGGTTGGTCTGATGTTCTTTCACTGACATTCTACAATTTCAGTCCCCATGATCATCAATGTGTGTGAAACATCCATCACCGTGTGATGTTATATGGGTCTATGTGCAACAGTCAGGCGCTCAGAGGCATCTATCACTTCAGTGGGGAGAGAGGTATAACCTAAGGACTGCAGACACAGCTGTGGGTCCAGTGCATGGAACAATGCCATGATACGTCTCCAAAGGTCTTGGCATGTGTCTGGGTTCCTGTGGCTTGGGCTGTGCTTTGATTAGATGTGACTTAGATTTTTTTTTTTTGAGATAAAAATCTCAAGAATCCCAGGCTAGCTCTAACTCACTTTATAGCCCAGGAGGACCTGAAACTCCTGATCTTCCTGTTTTACTCCCAAGTGTTAGTATGTGCCACAACACCCAATTCATGTGGTTTGGGGAATCAAACCTAGGGCTTCATATATGATAGGAAAGTTCTCTACAAACCATGCTGCACTGCTAGCTTTCAATGGTGTAACCTAATATATGCTGCATTGTAAAACTGAAAGGGGTGTAACAAAACAGGCATTTTAGAAAAGTAACAGGAAACAGTGCTCACTTTGGGAACAACAAAATACTGGCAATTGTGTGACCCATTTTCGCATTTTGTCATGGAGTAGCACTATGAGGCAGGTGTCAGCTGCAATGTCCCAAGATGCCTCTGATTTGCCAACTGAGATACTCTAAGAGAGGTGATGTTAAGTCGTATCTTGAAAAAAAATGGAGAAAACCAAAAGCTCTTTCTCAATGTATTGAGAATAATTTGAAAGGAAAACACCATTATGTTTTTGACAGAGAAGTCTCACATTGAAAATTTACTCATCTGTGCCCCGCACCAATGTACTGTCCTTGGTAGATGGGAAGGAATGATTAGAGATTGATTTTAAGTTAAAATTTATCCTTCAGGCTCCTGGAGAAGAAAAGCCATCACCTTTCCTACCCAACTATGGATGCTGTGTGCCATACTATCAACCTGAAAAGCAATAGTGGCACACAGCTATGGGGTAACCAACCATTTTCTGATTGGACTTGATGCCTGTTCCACAGGAAGGAGTTCATGGCTAAAACCCTATGGCTGGGGATGTTACAGAAACCTACTATGATTGTTTTATTAGATGGATATGTTATCCAACTGACTTCTATAATATTCATTCTTACATCCATCTACTAGGACTCCTTTCGGCCTTGGTCAAGATGTTTCTTTTTGTAGCATGTGTCAGACAGTTAATTCAGATTCACAGCTGGTAAAAGTGATGAAAATAGTGACTATTGAGTTTTCAGAACTAAATGAGAGATTATATCACGATGGGGAATGTCCTTCTGTATATATGTTTCTCTTATTGGTTGATGAATAAAATACTGATTGGTCAGGCAGGAAGTATAGGTGGGGCTACGAGAGGAAGAAGGAGAGAGAAGGGCAGAGAGAGATGCCTTGTAGAGACCTGGAAGATGGGATATGCCAGGTGTTCTCTGGTAAGAAATACATAGCTATGTGTTAATAATTAAGACAGAGCTTGCCAAAAGGAAGCCCTAGCTATTGGCCAACGGTTTTATAATTAGTATAGTGTCTGTGTGTTTATTTAGGGCAAATCGACTGTGGGACCAGGTGGGACAGAAACCTCCACCTTCAATATCACCTACTCCAAGGCTCAGGGAGCACCACAAGAGGAGGCAGTGGGAAGAATGCAAAAGCTGGAGGATGGGGAAGAGGGCTGTGAATTCTGTCTTCCGGATTGGGCACAGACTTTGCCCCTGTGGTTTCACAACCTCTAGGGTTTCCAGCACAAGTTCAGTACAAGACTGAGACCTTCAACATTCCATCATAGATGTGAGAATGGTTCATGAGAGCTGGCCCCCTCTGAGGGTCTAATGACAGTTAATGATTATAGGGGAAGGGGAATAACTTCTTTCCTGATCCAATAAATAACCTCCCTAACCATGATCATGTAAGCAACCATAATTAAATTAAGTGTCATACACATACACACATGCACAGAAATGAGGGGGACTTATTGGCAAGAAGTCTCAGCATGAGAGGAAGGAGACTGGAGGAGGTCATGGTTGGTAAAACAACTGAAATACCTTAAATAAAATTTTAAAGTTATCAAATACTAGATAAAATATTGAAATAAAACAACACAAGAGATAGGATGATGGATATGAAAATTTCTCTGGTTTGATCATCATTCAATATGTGATCTAAATATATTATAATTCATATTTCTGTACAATTATGTATCAATAAAATGTTACATAATAAAAACTTTATCTTTGTCTTAGGCAATTTTACATATTTGCTTTTTCTTTAGATAACATACTTTCAAAGACATTGGTCACATTACCCTGAAAACACAATTAAATACCCTAAATATATCAAATATCCAGAGTTAAATCAGCTTGGCTCACATACTTGTAAATATCTCCCTTGCTTTAATAAATCTCTACCTTAAGACATGTTACTGTTGTAAGTGGCAGGTCACTCAGATGGTGATACTACCTGTATCATGGGTAAGTTATGGGACCTCTCTGGGCCTCAGCTTCCTCATCTGAGAAGTGGGATGGTGAGAGTGACTCCCTGGGGGATTGCAATGCAGCAGGCAATAAATCCTGGTGTGTGCATGTGATGCCATGGAGAGCTGCTTACCAGTCTGTACCCCTAGGTGTTCCTGTGCACCTGTACTCTGAGTCAACTGTGGCAGCTAAAGCCAAAGAAAATACTGTTTTCCTTCATGCCAGTTGGTTGCAGTTATACCATCAAATTTATATTTGAGGAAACCCTTTTATCAAGCCAGTCAAAAGGTGTTTGCTGTAATGAAACCCTGTCACTGCTGTTTCACAACATCATCCTAGTGCTTCAGTGTCATCACAAGGTCCCAAGTCTTTCACCCAAATCCTTTGCACCCTTTGTGTTTGGACAACTCTTCTTGAATTATCTTTGCTTTTCCAAGTTCACAAGTTCCTCACTGGCAACTGTTGATGTATTTCAGAAGTACATTGGCAAGAGTGCTTGGGTTCAAAGGAGGTTTGTTGGACCAAGATGGGGACCTGCTTCTTCGATGAAGATCTACACATCCTAGGGAGGGAGACAGTAGGATGGGGAGATTCCCCCATGGACAGACTGAAACCAGCCACATGTTCACTGACAAGGAGCAAGATAGGCACTGGTTAGGTAGCTTTGGGGACATGCAAGTCATTTGGAGTAAGATCTCTTTTGAGACTGGGGATATTTGGATTATGGCCATTAACGTCAACATATGCACTCACTTTCTCAGCAATTTTGATGGTTATATTAAAAAAATGTGATTTGTGGGGTATGAAACAATTGAGCCACCAACACAAAGAAGCTGTATGGTGCAGGAAGAGACAGCCAAGTGGCTGTGAGAATTTTGCTGTTACAGAGGCCAGTTGCATGGTGGACTTTTGGTATTCTTTGGGAACAGGGACTTTGAAGGGCCCTCCCTCGTAGAGCGGTCACTTGCCTGAAATGTATAAATAAATGCAGTTAGTGCTGAATACTTGCCTCCCCTGGAGTGTCCGGGATGAGGTGCCCCACTATGGCTGTGGCTTTGGCACAGCCTTCTGCTGGTTGAATTCAGTTTGTCCTATGTCACTTCACGGGGAAGGAACTGAGCTCCAGCTGGTGTCCTCTCAGCTCTGTCCCTTTGTGTCATTACTCTCTGCTGACTTTCCTGAGTCACTCCCTGCAACAGTCTTGGCATGGGTGTAGCCAAATGTATGCAAACTGTATAGGGTTATATGCAAAGCCCTCTGGGTTCTAGCAAGTGACCAAAGCAGGCATGATTTTAGGAATCATGTGTCCCTCCTTCCTTGCTTTGGGATTCTGATCTGCAATGTACAACTTCCAACACTGACAGTAGAGACTTGGAAAGAGACTTTGTTGTTCAGGGTCTTTGTGCCTCCTGGGTTGTTGAAGGACATTGAAGCCAACTGTTAACAACACATGACCCTATCTCAGGTTTCCTCAAGAAACCCAGCAGAGTCACAGTGACCTAGTTCCAATCAAACTTGGGGTGATAGAACACAGACAACCAATTCAGTGGGAAATAGACTTAGCTAAATATAACTAACAGCTTTCAAATGGAAGAACTTCTCTTCCTTCTCAGAAGCTTTCTCAGGGAGCAGCTCCAGCAGGCCAAACACACCACATGACCCAAACCTTCAGACGCCAGCCCCTGCACTGAAGCCACTTTCTGTGATGTTAATGAGGTTCCTATTTGCTAAATGTCAATGTTAAGTAAAAATCAGATAACATACATGGATAAAACCTGGACTTAGGAACATTCCATTCAATTTTCATTGGTTCCTACAAATTCTTCACTAATGTTTCTTTCACTTGGTAATGCCTGGGGGCACATTTGAAGTCAAACATGAGGTTTGCTGATGACAGCTTTGTCCTTTCTGTCACATGAATGATGACCTCATTACCCTGTTGGCTGCAGAACGTTATGGTTGTCAGGGAGACGACAACCTAAACAGCAACGCAGCAGACTGCCTTGAAAACGCTCAGCACTGGCTGGCTGTAAAATTAAACTCTCAACACTCAGAAGGGAGCTGTTGTTTGTAGATGGTAGATGTGGTTGCAGAGCATGCAGATGCACCCAGACCTCCACTGTGGCACAGCTTTTGACCCCAGCATCTTCCCCCCAGTGAGAATGGATTCTATTCAAGCTACTTTCAGCACAGCTTGGTAAGACGTACCAAAGGGAGGCTTTTCCTAATTTACTTGACTCTAGCTATCTTTTAATTATTTCACCTTCCTTCCTAAAATGTGAAGGCTTTCTTAAATAACACTCCTTTGCTGGAACTTTCCCTACTTCCCCAAGCAACATCATCTGTGACCTGAAGCTTTTTGCCCATGCTCATGCCCCCCCCCCCCCGTACGATGCATGCACTCTCTAAGCTTTTTACGACAGAAACCATCCCAACAGGGTTGCTCCTCAGAATCACCTCCTGGATTATCTACGACATACAGATACAGTTTTATCCCAATTCATACACAAAGGCCACATGAAAACTGTGATCTGTGTCCTTTTTTTATTTCACAGGGACAGAAAACCATTTCCTTTTATCCAAAATGTAGGAGAGAGACAGTCATCCTTAGACCAGTGCTTACCAATCTTATCAGATCAAGCTCTTGGGTTGTCTCGAGACAGGGGTCGTCAGCTAGGAAAAACTAAAGAGGGAGGCAGCTGCTGCAGAAACAGTAGTGTCTGCTTTCTCCATTTCCAAAATCTGGTCCCCTTGGCAGTGTCTTTGATGTTAGTGTGCCTGAGCCCCTGGGGATACTCTCACAACTTTATCAGCAGAAACAGAGATGGAGTGCATGGGAGGAAATTCTCAATGGATACCATGGACAAAACCCACAAAGAGAGACACAGCCATTGTTCTCCAGGGTTGCATCTTAGGGTTCTTGGCAGCAGCAAGGACTCCATGCACTTTGTAGCCAAACCACTGTATTTTATTATGGGGCTACATTAATATTCATCTTTTGCCGCTCTGCAGGACAAAAGATGTGACAAAAGGGCATTAAATCAGCCAAGCAGCCCCCATGACTCACTGTTCTTGTTTCAGTAATGTAAGACAACCAGAGACCTTGTCTCAAATAGGATGTAAGGGGAGGAGACAGTGGGTCAAAGTCCACCATATTTACAAGGATGTCAGGTTTGTAGTATGTACTTGTCCCATGCACACAGAGGTGTAACCCGCTGTCCACTGTACCAGAGAGCAAATATGAAGCCACAGTGGGATGGGAGACAGGTGACAGCAATGGAGCCACCAGACATTATGATCTTTGAGGTAATTATAGGAGTCCTACTCTTAGGCTACCTAAGTATTCTTAGCAAAGATAATGCAAAAGAAATGAACTCATTCATGTCCTGGATACTGGGAACCTTAAGAATAGGGAACTGTTTCAGAGTGGGCTTCAGGCCACCTGCAGCCTCCACCATCCCCATCCCACCCTGTCCCCAAAAGGAAATCAGTGCATACAACCCAATATGCATTGAGTTCATTGAGACAGTCACATCAGATGCTCATTTCATGTCCCTTGGACCAGTCCTAGTTCTTCTTGCTTATTTTCTGTAGTACAGATATCCTTCTGTTTGTTGCCTCTTGTAGCAATGCATCAGTGATTCAAATTTCCTTTCATTGAAAAGCAATTTGGAGGGGGGGCAGAGACCTCTCACTGGATGCAAGTGAGGAGACCTGAGTTCTAATCCCAAAGAGCTTTAGGCAGAGGCCACTAATCCCAACACACATACCTATGGTGAAAAGGGAGGTAGAGACATGAGAACCCATGGAAGCTCACAGGGCAGCTAACCTAGAGTAAGAGGCAAAGCAGCAGTGCACAACCAGAGACCTTGTATCAAATAGGATGTAAGGGGAGGATCTCCACTTGTGTGCTGTGGCACCTGTCTGTGCACATACATGTATGCGTGTGCGTGTGCGTGCGTGCGTGCGTGCGTGCGTGTGTGTTGTGTGTGTGTGTGTGTGTGTGTGTGTGTGTGTGTGTGTGTGTGTGTGTGTGTGCCCTTGAAGAAACACAAATATCCATTTCCCAAGTCCAAAGACCCTTTGGTGCACAGATGTGCACAAACCTGATGTTCACATACTCAAAGCACTTCGGCTGCTCTGAATCCAAGTGGCCCCCAGGCCTTCAAAGCTGAACCCCACAGCACCATGGAGACCAGGATGTCTGCTGCCCATCTGGCAGACAATTTGCCAGAAGCCTCAGGAAGCAGTATTCTTGGTACTGCCCTTGGGACCCTCCTGGATATCACATCTTCCTGAAGCTAACCCAGCTTCCTGCACCAGCTCACTGTTATGGGTCTCTCACCAGTTCTCCATGGGAGGAGTCACTGCTAAAAGGGGTAGCCCACTCCAAGGAGGAATGCTAGCTGGGACAGACATGCCAACCAGATTCATGGAAACCTAGGCTGCCATGGAGACACAGGAGAGGGAGAGCTGAACTGAGCACAGCATGGAATAGATCTAAGCTAACCTTGCAGTTTGAGTGCAGGAAACAAATGATCTCACCTTCTGGGGATCATCAAGGGCACCTGTGGCATTGGGGCATCCTTTCTGGAGCTCAGCTTGGATTCAGAAGAACTTTGCTATGGCTGAGACCTTGGGCTGTACAAGGTCTCACAGTGGCAAAGAATCTGGGAGCAACTCCAACAGCTCAGCCTCTATACCCCACCACTCGTCATTCCCAGCCTGGGTCTTCCCCAGCGCTGCCATGCCTTCACATGCCCTGTGTCACCTCCAGAGAGAAGCAGAGGCCTTCTCCACCTCTAGGCCAACCCAAATTAGCTTATTTATCAAGATACTGGGTATTGTTAACTGCTTCTATCTCCTCCAGTGATCTTATGACCTTGTCCACTCTGTGGGTCCATGGTACTACCCTAAGTACCAGTGGGTCTTATCACTGATGTACACTCCCACCCACCTCTGCTGACAGAAGTTAGCAGACTCTGGAGCCTTGAGGTAGTCAGTTTAATTATAGGCCTGATGGATTCAGGCTGAATGACTAGAGTCTGTCTGTCTCCAACTGGCTGGCATACAAACAAATAGCTGTTTATTGATGGATTCCTTCATAAGACAAAGTCCCAGTCCCATTTCTCCATCTCTCTTTCCATGCCCACACCCCCGATCTCATCACTGGACTTGTGACTACCTTGATGAGCTACATAAGAATGGAGGTGACATGTGTCATGTCCAAGTACAACTTCTCCCAGGGAAGATGCTGAGGCTTGAACCAGGTGTGTTGCTATGTGATGGTGGAGTAGCCTTCATTCCAGCGCAGAGTGAGAGGCACAGTAAGAAGAGCTCCAGATATTCTCCTCCTGGGATATACTCTGCCTACCCATTTCAATAAGAGGTTTCCTCTCCTGGGATACACAATACCTAATTATGTCAACATGGGGTCATTTCATTCTTTCCCAGGATACTCTCTGCTTAACCATGGCAATATGAAGGCTCTTTCTCTTCAACTCTGAACAAGTAAACGATGGCCTTAGAATATCCCCGTTTGCCATGCAGGCTCCTAAGGAAAAGCAAAGACCATCAAACCATGAATGGTGGAGGGCAGAGGTGCACAGGCAAGTCCTAATTCTCATTACCATGATCACATTCACTTCTGAAGCTCAGCATGTTTCAGACCGTAACAGATTACACGATTAATCAGCACTGCAGCAAGCATATATCATCCACTGGAGTGTTAAGGTCTCTCTCTGCTACAACTAAAGCCAGGCTTGGTTCATGGGCCTGAAATCCTAGCTATTCAAGGGGCTGAGGCAGGAGGATTGAAAATTCAAGGCCAGCGAGGATAATGTAAATAGACCCTTCTCAAAATGAAATGCCCAAAGTGCAGGGTACGGATGGAGTTGTGTGACTGGATGCTCACTGAGCACTCGTGAGATCTGTGCTCAATCCCCACGACAGAAAGCCAACAGACAGAAAAGCAACGTAAATGAAAAGAACAAAGCAACAACAACTAAACTAAACTAAAACCTCTGGTCTGTCCTGTGTTTCTGTATTGCTTCAGTGTGTTTTCAGGATGACATACCTTCATTTTCATTAGGGTCTTTCAAGTGGCTATTTTACATGAAATGACAGGTGACAGATCTCATCCAGGTAATCATGAAGCAGAAACAAAAACAAGGCATCTCCATGAAGGGCTGAGCTGCAGCTTGTCTCTATGAAGTGACAGGATGCCATAGCCAGTCAGGGACAACACTGGAGAGAGTGTGTGTGTGGTTAGAGGGTGTGTGGTGAGAGGGTGTGTGTGTGTGTCTGTGTGTGGTAAGTATACATGTGTGTGAGAATGTGTGTATGTATGGGTATGCTGTATGTTTACATATATATACACGTGTGTGTGTGTGTGTGTGTGTGTGTGTGTGTGTGTGTGTGTACATATGTACACACTCCCTTAGGCTCTTGCCCTAGTTCATGGAGACCCCCAAGAGAAAAGCAGTTGCTTCCTGCATGTAACAACACGCCATGCATCTAAATTATTCCCCACAGCAACACATTTTTGAGACACCAGAAGTCACCATGGAAGGGGACACAAGATAGGAAACCTGGTCACTGTGTCTACCTGGCTTTTCCAGGTCAAGAATGCAGGGCAAGAAGCCAACTTCAATACTGTTGGCAGTGGACACTGTGGTCTCCCACGCACTGAGCTGCCTGGCATTTCTGGACACCCAATACAGACCCAAAAGTTATACCCATCTACTTCTGCATAGAACATAGATTCTCAATAGAAACGGCGAGTCCAAAGTCAGTGACACCACGCGTGATGTTACTCTGACCATACTTGAAAGGACCAACAGAAGAGAAACCAAGGCTTCTGCTTCCAGCCAGCTCCAGAACATCAGCACACCCCCATCACTGAAGTGTCTCAGGAACACAATACTCAACTTACCTGACTTTTAAAAGCAGAAATAAAACCACCATTTTCCCATAAAAGTTAGGGCTGTGTGCACAGTACAAGTAACTAATGTGCCTTCATCAGCCAGTTCTTCAGCAAGTATGGGAAATGGACCACCATATACCAGTGGTATGGTGACTGTACCCCATGCATGCCACCAAGCTTATTTATAATATGGAGTCAACCAAGAAAGGCTCATCCTTTGACATAATCAACCAGGTATTCTTCCTTCTATCACACACAAGTGGAGGCCCAATTCCTACCCCATGACAGGCAGTAATACTCAGCCTACCTGAGACAAGTGAAACCGTGTCTTTCTCCCATGAGACGACAGTGACGTACGCCTCCACCGAGGAGGGGATAATGCACTTGAACACCGCGACATTGCCTCTCATGGTTTTCTGGTCCTCCACACGGACTGTATAGGGCTCCCGTAAAACTGGAAGGCAGAGAGAGGATCCTTGTTAAGATGCGTAGACAATGGGTCCCATCCCAGTCAAGATGATGTTCTGATGCAAAGGGCACACAGATAACAACTGCATAGCACAGACACTGCAAAGAAACCAGCAAATGTATTCATCTGCCTTTCATCACCTAGCTAGACGTCCACGTCATTAGCAATACGCCACATCCTACTCTAAAGGAAAGAGTCTAACCTGAGACATTGCACTGCCCCCCCAGGAAGGCATCAGAGGGCATGGGAGGGGGGTCATTGGCTTCATGAAGGAGGAGGGGCAGAGTCTAGGGATTCCCTTCCCTTAGTCCTCTGAAGACCAAGGTATAACAGTAGTAAGGAAATAAATACAAGATTCAAGAAACTCAGGCTGGGCAAATGACTCAGTGGGTAAAGTGCTTGCTGTGTGAATGTAAAAATCTGAGTTCAAATATCCAGATCCCATGCATAGCTAGCAAAAATAGAACACGGCTATAATCCCAGTGCTCCTAAGGTAATATAGGATGGGGAGACAAAAGGATCCCCAGATGTATACAGGACAGTCAGCCTGATGTGTACAGGGACAAAAGAACAAAGAGACTCATCTCAAGGAACGTGGACAGTAAGGACTAACAGTAAGTGTGCCCTCTGACCATGACACATGCATGCTTTCACTCACACATGTGAATGTGGAGACCCCATATTCTCTGTCTCATACACACACACCACACCCAGAGAGAGAAAGAGAGAAGGGGGGGGGAATCCTCTAAAACAACAAAACAAGGAAAATAATTCCTTAGACATAAATTCTTCCAAGATGTTTAAAACCTTCATGGAAAACCATCATTGTTCTGAGAACTGTCCAAATACTCTCAATAATGGGAATATTCCAAAAAGAGTGCAAAGGGTCTTCTCTGCATATCTGCGACATTAGGGCACATGGAGTGCTCAGTGCCTACCCAGCATGCCCAGCTCCCTGGGTTTAAATTTTTGCCCTGCCCATCATTACCTGCAAGGCAGAAGAAAGCCCCCAGCTCTAACTGCGCCAAGCAGGTGATAATGGGAGACCTCATGCCTGGGGTTAAGGAAGTAGCCACTGAGGCAGCCTTGTGTCTGCTGAGCAGGCTGGGTGAACTGCCTGTCCTAAAGATAGGGATGGACCCAGTTTCTGTGCCAGGGTTAATGAGATAATGATGAACCTCAAATTATTTCTCCATACTAACTTCATCCCCAATTTCAAATCATGCATGGTGGAAAGGGCACCTTCAAGGTGAGCCTGAAATTTTCTAGATAGGTAATGAAACACCCCGATATTCAATCAGCTTCCTCGAAGGATGTCACAAAGTAGACAAATATGGGCCAAGAAAACTGGCCAGGAAAATTTCTATAGGTCCCAACACTCCATGGAAGAGAAGGAATGTCCCCAATGGGGTGTCTAGTGTGCCATGGGGACCATTTCTAAAACGGGACTGCTGAAGGAGGCTAGCAGTGGCATGGTGAGAGCCTTCATAAAAAGGCATTGATGACACGGTTGCCACTCAAGCACTTTATTTTACTGTTTGCCCTTCAACAATACAAACATATGAGTGCATTCTCTTTACCTCTGGCCTACCATCTCTTATCCGCCTCCCACCCCTATCATCCCAGAATCCCTCCTCACTGGCCCCCTTCCCAATCCACATTTTATCTTAAGACCCATTGTTCTCATTTTAACATTCATATTTGTCTTTTTTCTCAACTAAGAGAATTTCTTCATTCCTATCTCAACCAGAGGTATCCTTCCAACTGAAGACTCTTCTGAGATCCTGTGCCTGCTCTCAGTGTGGCGTGACCTGAAGCTCTGAGTAGCCCATGAAGCCCATGTCTGCCACAAGAGGTCCATGTGGCACAATTTGGGGATCCCCAAAGCTTGTTCTCAGTGCAGCGTTGTGGGCAGGGGAAGGGAAAACTTGCTAAGCAAATGACTAGAGCCCAAGGAGAGCTGAGGTCTCGTTTCCAACTTGGAAAGGGGCTATAGAGAAAAGTGAATGAATATAACTCCATAATGAATAAGAACTCAAGCATCAGGGAGAGCAGCAGACAGAGGAGAGGATGGGACAAGGATGGCAGAGAAAGGGCATGGATAAGGAGAGAAAGAGAGGCTGGGTCTCCTAAGGATCTGATAAGTGTCTGAGTCTCATGTTTTGTTGTCCTTCGGAATCAGGCAATTTCCTTAGACCTCCAGGCCACTCAGCTTTACATATTATACAGGACACACCACTCATGGAAATGTTTTCCAGAAATCAAGTCAAGGAACCTAATTCCATGTCAGCCATGGAAATGCTACCAAGAGAGACACGAACAGCATCTATCTCCACAGCCTGTGTGTCTTAGCTGGGGTCGCTGTTGCTGTGATAAAATACCATGACCAAGCAAACTTGGGGGAAAGGTTTATTGAGCATAAATTTCCAATGGCTGTTCATCATTGAGGAAAGTCAGGATGGGAACTCAAGCAGGGCAGGGTCCTGGAAGCAGGAGCTGATGCAGAGGCCATGGAGAGGTGCTGCTTACTGGCCTTGCTCAGCCTGCTTTCTTATAGAACCCAAGACCACCAGCCCAAGGATGGCACCACCCACAATGGGCTGTGTCCTCTCCAATCAATAACTAAATAAGAAAAGCTCTACAGGCCTGCCTACAGCCCAATCTTATGGAGACATTTTCTCAATTGGAGTTTCCTCCTCTCAGATGACTATAGTTTGTGTCATGTTAACATAAAGCTAGTCAGCACTACTGAACCTTGTCAGTTTGACACACAAACACATCACTGTAAAGCCATAACCTTTCCTTTCTTGTTCATCCCTTATTAATTAAAACATTTTAATTAATAACATAAAACATTTTACAGCCCGGCAGTGGTTGAGCATGCCTTTAATCCCAGCACTCGGGAGGCAGAGACAGGCAGATCTCAGTGAGTTTGAGTTCCAGGACAGCCAGGATTGTTACACAGAGAATCCCTGTCTCGGGAAAAAAAAAATTTACAGACTGAAAATATCCCACAGTCTTACAAATTCAAACACTTTAAAAGTTTCCCGTTTAAAATCCAAAGTCTCTGTAAAATAAAACAATTACCTTTTTAAAAAGTTCAAAGTCTCTCAACCGTGGATCCTTTAAATCAAAATAAGTTAGATACTTTCTTACTTCAAGAGGGAAGAACCAGGGAACAGTCACAATCAAAGCAAAGCCAAACTCAACTATGTAAATAACTCAATGACCAATGTCTGAGATACATTCATAATTCTGTTCCCCTCCAGATGGTTTGGGTCTAGTCTCTAGTTCTACCTGCTGCAGCAGGCACAGCTTGTCTTCCGAGACTCTAGCTGGCTTCACTCCACTGTTAACTGCTGTTCTTGGCAGTCATCCATGGTACCATCGTCTCTGAACTGCTGGGGTCTTCTGTTGCAACTGGGTTGCACTTTCACCAGTGGCCTCTCCTGGGCTCTCTTTATGGTGCCACAACTCAACCTCTCTGTGTGACCCCTTTAATTCTGTTCTTTCAACTGCTACTGAGGCTACACTTTCTCCAACAGCCTCTTTTGGCCTCTCAGTGCCAAGCCTCAGCTGCCTTCCATGACCTCATGCCTTCAAAGCCAGTACTACCTGGGTGACTCTTACACTGCCAAGTTTGGCTGCTGGCATGAGGTACAACCTTGGTCACTTCTGGAACACAGATTCTGTGTGCTGACTCTGAGGAAACATTTCCCAGATTTCACCTCGATGACGCTGGTCTCTTCTTAATCACTAATTTCTCAGCTCCAGCTGACCAGCATTGATTGTCCCAGTAATGAAATGGTTTCTCTTCAATGGTTCTGGTATCTTGTTAAACACAGCTGATTCTTCAGGCACAGCTGACTAGAGCCAGAGATTCTTAAATCAAACAATGCAACCACCCTCATAGTCTTTAATTGACTCTCAAACTTCCCAAGCCAGGCCTCCATCCTCTGAATTTCTCTCAATTCCACACTCCCACAGAATATCTCGTCAAGGTTTGAATGCTCAATGGCATTTCTAGCCCGAAGTTCCAAAGTCCTTCCATAATCCTCTCCAAAATAGTTGGTTAGTTCTGTCATAGCAATATCCCCAAATCCTGGTCCCAAGTTCTGTCTTAAGAGTTATTATTGCTATGATGAAACAACATAACCAAAGCTTTATTTGGCTTATACTTCCATATTGTAATAACTGAAGGAAACCAAGTTAGGAACTCAGGTAGGGCAGGGACCTGGAGGTAGGAGCAGATGCAGAGGCCATGGGGTGGGGGTGGGCCTGTGCTTACTGGTTGCTTATTCTGCTTTGTTATAGAACCTAGGACCAACAGCCCAGGGATACCACCACCCAGAACCAGCTGTGCCTTACCTCGTCAATCACTAATTAAGAAAATGTGTGCTGCTGATCTTATGGAAGCATTTTTCTCACACTTCCCTCCTCTCAAATGACCACAGTTTGTGTCAAGTTGACATACAGCTGGCCAGCACACTGTGCAAGAGTGTTCCTTAGGCCTGAGCTTCAGGGCCACTGGTGACCAAATGCAGCCTATTTTGTGTGATACTTTCAGCCAGGGCCAAGCTCCTAGGGGGCTCTGTTACGATGAATCTTTCTGCCAAAAGCCACTAAGCCCCACTGCCATGTGTACGCCAGCCACCAGCCTGAGTTAGGGCCCAAATGAATACACAAAAACTTGTATTAGGTACAAAGCTGCTTGGCCAATGACTAGGATTCTCATCTGTTAGCTCAGTCTCAATTATCATACATCTATATATTTTATAAGACTTATCTTATCGAACGCCTTATTGGCGTCCCTCCTTGCCGGTGGCTCACATCATGCCGCTGGAGGAAGGGGAAAAAAGGGTGCTTCCTGTTTCTCCTTCGCTTAAATATGAGTCTCCTTGCTATGTCACTTCCTGCCTGGATCAGCACTTCTCTACTACATTTCCCAGAATCCTCTTTGACTCCTACTTCCATCTAACTTGCTATCTCATTGGCCAAACAGTATTTTATTTAACAATCAATAAGATAAACATACACAGTAGTACATTCCCCATCAAGGCTCTTTAGCCTCAGGAACCTGCCCATATACTGTGGAGTGACTTCTTTAGCCACCCACTGGCCTTGCTAGTGCAAAATCTACTTTGAAAGTCATGATTTTAAGCCTCTGTGATTATTGTTTCTATCCCCTATTAATTCACACCCAGGTCCTAAGGCAATGATGTCACTTGGTTCACTAAATACCTTTTGTCCAAACAACTCCCTATATCATTCATTCTAAAGACCAACAATGGAGCAATCCATCTAAAAGCCATCATAGGACCTTTGGAGACGGCTCAATCAGAAGAGTGCCTGCTGGGTAAACCAGAGGACCTGAGTTCAGTTCTCCAGTATCCATACAGTGATGGAGACAAGGAGACCGGAAGATACCCAGAGCTCACTGGCAGCCAGCCTAACAGAGTTGGTTCAGAGAGAGACTCTGTCCTAAAAAATAATTTAGAAAACAATTGAGACCCCAAACTCCATCTCTGATCTCTACCTGCAAAATGTTCATGTGCATATGCCCTCATGAACACTCACGCATGTACACACACACACACACACACACACACACACACACACACACTCACACACACACACACACACAGACACAGACAGACACACACACACACACACACACACACACACACACACACACACACACACACACACACACCGTTCTAGATATTTCTGACACAGGCACATAGCAAATACTCAGTAAATAGGGTCATCTGTTGATGGGGCATGTCCTTCTCTATGCTGTGGATATTTTTTCTCTTATTTGTTGATGAATAAGCTGTTTTGGCCAACAGAAAGGCAGAATTTAACTAGGTGGGAATTCTGAACAAAGAGGCAGGGAAAGACAAAGGACAGTAATCAGGTAGCCACTGAGGAGGCAGGGTCCCAGGAAATCACCTAGGTAAGCCATAGCCACATGGAGATACACAGATTAATAGTAATGGGTTAACAATTAAGAGAGACTAGCCAGTAATAAACCCAAGCCAATGGCCAAACAATTATAAATATATATTAAATCTCAGAGTGGTTATTTATCTTAAGTGACTGTGGGACCCAGTGGGTAGAGGAAAACTGGTCTAGAGGGACTGAGATAGAGAAAATCTCCCTCTGCAATCCCTCCGTATCTACAACCTGCATCAGCTCCAGTGAGTGTGTCTTGTATGTGCTTTAGAATCAACTTGATTTTTATTTTTCAAAAGCCTTCTGTGCTTCTTGGGGCTTCTCTTGAATTCATGGACATTTTGGAAAGAGGCGACCAGCACCTTAACACGTAGTCCCTGCTCATGAAAAACATTGTTGTCTCCTTTTATTTCTGTCTCCTTTACTTGGTGCGGCTTTTGGAATTGTATGTAATGTTCTTTCAAATTTGGATAGAGATTTATTTCTTAAGTATTGCTTGATTTTGATCATATTGTAAATAATACTTTTAAATTGTCTCGAGATTGTGTGTGTTGAGTTGAACACCATGGTTTTGACAGACCTACTTATTAGCCGCAGTAGTTTTTTTTAATGGATCATATCAGATTTTGCACATTCATGATTACATTGACAGAGAAGTATGAGTAAGTTTTTTTTCTTTAATTGGGGGAGAGGAGGAGATTCAAAGGTGTATTGTATGTGTTTGGTTGTGGTTGTTTGACGTGTACTCATGTATGTGCACAGGCATGTGAAGTCCTGAGCTTGACATCTGGAGTGTTTCTTAATCTCTATATTAATCAAGAAAGGGTCCCTTCGTGAGTCCAGAGCTCACTGATGGATCCTGCTGCAGAGATCCTGGTTTACCTTCCCAGTTGAATTACAGGTGGGCACCACACCCACTAACCATGCAGCGGCAATCCCAACACCCATCTTCATTCTTGTACAACAAACTTTGCCCACTGAGCAGGGTCCCCATCCTGAACTTGGGTCTTTGCAATATTTTATTTCTTTTGTCACACTGATCTGGCCACAACTTCCAAAGAAGAGATAGTCAAAGCCAGAATCTGGTATGATTCCTGACTTACAGAGAAGCATTTACTCTTTGGCCATTACTTCTGACATTAAGCAGGCCTGGATTTCTGCCCTTGTTAGAATGAGAAATGCATCACCTACTCCAAGTCTTTTTAGACTTCCTAATCATAAGATGGGGAGCTCTTTAATAATTTTCCACATGACATGAAATGATCTACTGGTTTTCACCTTTAATGTGGCAGTAGAGTAAATTAATTGATCAGTTTTCAAATCTGAAGCCATCCTTGACTTCTGGAGACAGCCCTTGCATGGGGTATCTTTTTGTATGTTATTTGATTAAATTTGCTAAAGGTATGAGAAATTTAATATCCACTTTTGAGAGACACTTGTTTATAGTTTTTTTTTACCCATAATAAATGTGTTATGTTTGTATTAGGGTAATGTTAGCCTAAAATGATTTGAGGAAATATTAATTCTTGTTCAGTTTCCTGGAATGATCACCTCAGAATTTTTTATTGTGAAGCCATATGATCCTTAGATTTTATCATAGGAAATTTTTATCCACAAATTTAATTCTTTAGTTCTCAAGTAAGTTTTTAATTTTTGATATATTTTTGTTCTTAATATTCCTCTCTCTCTCTCTCTCTCTCTCTCTCTCTCTCTCTCTCTCTCTCTCTCTCTCTCTCTCACACACACACACACACACACACACACACACACACTGCATCCTTTATTAACTACTTCCTGCCATCACTGCTTTCAGGACGGCCCTTCCACATGACTTCATGGTATGGTTTGGAAGTATGGGTTGCTGGGTATTTATTTGTTGTTGAAT
Source organism: Cricetulus griseus (assembly GCF_003668045.3). Taxonomy (NCBI): domain Eukaryota; kingdom Metazoa; phylum Chordata; class Mammalia; order Rodentia; family Cricetidae; genus Cricetulus; species Cricetulus griseus. Next base: position 954,161 of record NC_048597.1, on the reverse strand, counting down.
TTATTGACATTTGTTCTTAACATTCACTTACAATCCTCCACAGGGTCCTCTGATGCCTCCAGACCATCTTCTCTTTGCTCCACTCCCACTTTTGCTTTCTTTGATTATATTTCTAATTCTGTCTCTATATTTAGGGTGGAAAGTGAGGCCACCTTTTGAGATCTCTCTTCACGTGTAACATATTAGGTGTCCAGAGCTATGCATGCTGTACTGCTTTGGTAAGATCCCAATTATTTCTGTAACACTTGTATTAACACACACTAATTATGCATAACAGCTTCCATTGTATTGTATATGATGCATTTGATCATATGCACCCTATTGTCCTCTTCACAACTTAGCCCATCTCCCTTCAAATTTCCTGTGTTTTATTTCCTCGGTGACCCAATGCATTTCAATTAGGGATGCGAGACATGACTTCAGGCACACGAGGCTCTTCTCAGTGGCTACAATACTAAAGAAAATGTCTCTTCCTTCCCCAGCAACTGTCAGCTGCCAATAGATTCTCAGGGACAGGTGGAGCCTTGTGAGTCCTTCCCCTTCGGATACATGATCTTACAAGTCAGAAACAGGCAATCACAGGTGACTAGGAAAACAGAATTCCACAGCACTCAGCCCTCTCCTCTAGCTCCTCTAACCCTGCTTTTTTAGTTTCCTGTGGTCCCTGGCATTGATCCAAATTTTTATGATTTCTGCAAACTTCTAAGTTTTCTTCTGTGTCTTTTTAAAAATGTTGATCATTGTTTATTATCATTTATGTGTGAGTATGTGTCTAAGAATGTGAGTGCCCAAAGAAGCCAGAAAAAGGGTGTCAGATACCCTGGAGCTGGGGTTACAGGTTGCTGTGAACCACCAGTCATGGATGCTAGGAACCAAACTCCAGTTCTCTGAAAGAGCAGGAAATCCCCTTGATCCTTGAGCTATTGCTCTGCCCTAAGACAAGTATTTTTTACCCAAATAATTTCGTTGTTTCACAGATATTTATTACTAATTTCCAATTTAATTCCACTTTGGTCAAATAGCACACATTTTATGACTTAAATGGCTATCTGAATCTTGTTTCACTGCCCAGAATGGTATAATAAATGTCCATATGCTCCAGAAGAGAATGCATTCCACACTGTTGGATAGAGCATTCTTTAATAAATTTTGAGTTGACCAACTTGATTGGTGACCTCACTCAAGGGCTCTTTTATTCCTAGTTGTTCTGTTTCTGCTTCTGTCAATCACCGGCAGAGGGGCACTAAGTTCCTCAGCTACGATTACATTTCGCCGTCTTCTCACTGATGTTCCACCAGTTTGCAAATTACGTACTTTAATGTTCGGTTCTCAGATACATAAAATTTATGAGTGTCATACCATATTAATTGTCATGAAATTACCTCTTTATCTGTGTGTTATTCTTGGATAGAAAACATGCTTGCCTGATAATAAACAGTAAATCTACTGCATCTTTCTGGTGTTGATTTATCAGGATTTGCTTGGATGACCATTGGTATTTCCCCTACCCCTTTATTTAGAACCTATTTGTTGTGACTTGGACATGGTAAGAGTGTGCCCATTGAAGGTCCCTGTTCTGGAATCTTCTTCCCCACTGTGATGGTGATGACAGGTGTTAGAAGTTTAATGAGGAGTCATAAAGTGGGAAGTGATTGGGTTATCAGTGGTGTAGTATCTAGATGGGTTTCATGTACTTCTTACAGGATCCCAGTCAGTTCCCAGGAGACTAAGTCGCTATGATGATAAACCTGGCCCTAAAAATGTAAGCTTCTTGCCTGTCCTGTAGTAACTGCCATTTTGTTTTCTGCCCAGGTTGCAGCCAGGTTAAGTGGTCTTTACCAGGTACAGACATCCTATCTTGGACTTGCAGCCTTCAAACTTGGAAGCTAAATAAACCTCTTTGAGAAACAAAGTCTGTGGCTTCAGGTACCTATTTAAGCAACAGGCAAGAGACAAATAAACTCTTTGTCTTTGTTTCAAGGGAATTTCTCTTACACAGTGTTAAGGCTTGCAATCTCTGCCTCGTGGTTGATATGACTTGAATGTTTACATGTGACTCAATATTGAATATCCTTATCATTTAATTTCATTGTTTTGCTCTCTGATTCCTTTATCATTACTGATATCTGCTTTATTTTCCTTATTTTATTCTTTCTTTTGGAATACTGCTTTAGATTTATTTGCTTTTGCATGTATGGGTGTTTGACATGCACTTTCAGTACATAACAAGCATGTCAAGTGGCCACAGAGTCTGGAAGAGGTCATCAGATACCCTGGAATAGGAGCCTCACAGTTTGTTGTGAGCCACCATGTAGGTGCTGGGAACAGAACCCAGGTCTTCTGTAAGAGCAGTCAGTGCTTTAACTCCTGAGCCATCTCTCCCGTCCCAATTTTTAAACTGTGGTTTTAATGACTACGATTTCTCCTCCCGGTTGCCTTATTACCTATAACTCTCTGGTTTGTCATTTTAATATTGCTTCAGACTTAATAGTATATATCTTTAACTCATCACCACCTCTAGTAGTACTATGCCAACAACACACTCAGTAAAAGAATCATATTATTAGATTTTCCTGACTTTATGCTAGGCTTTAATGCACTGGCTGCCAGACATTTCCCTTGTGTGTAACACATAAGATACCAGTATCATCTTTGCTTAAACGTTCAATTATGTTTTAAATTATATAAAATTAGTACAGAGAGACATCAAAGATAGGTAAATTCTTCCTAAACTAGCATAGGGCTATTCTTGCTATAGGCCAAAAAAAAAAATGTATGCTTTAAATGAAGCAAGAGCGACAGGGGTCAGCAACTTGATCATGGAATGGCTTCGCAGGGTTCCCTCTATAGACAACAGGCACAGAAGAACACGGTTGAGCCTGGTTGAGAAGGCAGGACTCAGAAGAGCCCAGCTAGCCATTAATATAGAAGAGACATGTCATCTCTCCACAGCACTGTCTCTCCACAGCTCTTACTTGCACACCTATGAATGAAGCTGCTGTGAGCATCAGCACATGGATTTCTGTGTCCTCCATCAAGAAAGATGAGATATGACAGAGGCAAACCCCGGGCTGATTGGTTCTTGCTCCTCCAGGGCCCAGTCTAGGGAATTGTGGGCTTGTGTATTTGTTCCTTTCTATGTGTTTCCTTTGTTTGCTTTGTTGTTGGTTCAGATAAACGTCTCCTGCTACTCCACCTGGGCCATAAGTTAATGCAGTTAGGCACAGTTTGCACAGGACGAAGCATGTGGTGGACGTATTTGACCTTCCCAAGTTCTCACAGCTCACTGCTTTTTGCTAATTGGCACACACAGACAGGCAAGAGACAGCACCATGACAGGGGCCCATGTTCACCCAGGCTTTGGACAAAGAAGCATTTTATGTGAGAGCTATGAATGCAAGTTAATGAGGCACGGTATGTAGAAGCATCTCCACTTTCAGGTGCCCAAGCCTCAGTCAAAGTCATGCAAGACTGTAAGATCCAGAGGTCAGAAAGGATCAGGGCAAAACAGCACAGGTCTACTACACTCAAACTCAGGGTAGCTGTGCATGCCTGGGTCAGACATACACATGATTAAGCCATTCAACACTTCCACCTAGCAGCAGAGGGGATGGCAACCACTACCAACCACCCCACTAAAGCTGAGGATATTTTGGCAGGGGATAGCTACTCAAGGAGGGAGAGGAGCTTTTCCTCAAGAGTGTGGTCTGTGATAAGTTGACTGTACTCCACAGGGTGGCCTTTGACATGTGTATATATGGGCAACACTAATTGGCTTCAGTGGGCTATAAAAAAGAAAGAGACATGAAGGAGAATGCTGGGGTTCATCCAGGAGGAATTGGAGGGAGAAAAATGGGGTGGGGCAAATATTCTTAAGATACATTGTATACATGTATGAAATTTTCAAAGAATAAATTTAAAACTAAATTACTGAACATTGGTGAGAACGTGAACTCCATCTGTGAAAGAGAAACTGTGGGTACAATGGGCCATTCCAGATTTAATGCCAGTAGCAGCCTAGAGGGACATTTCTGATGGCTGACACAGATGACTCCATGGAGTAAGACTCCTCCAGCTCCAGTCTGTGCCTCACTGTCAGAGGTGATATGGTGCCCCCTCCTCTGCCCCTGAAGGATCATTTGACTCTGTCTTTTACAGACAGGGGGAGCAACATTTGCAAGCCTTCAATAAACAATCTAAAAGATTACAGAGTTGTTGGGAGAGTTGCCCAAGTTCAATCCCCAGTACTGAAGAAGGAATAGAAATAAAGGATTAATGCAAGCATGATGTGTTCATAACAGGAAGGAAAGTTAAATAGGAAAAGATGATGTGGAAACATGGGTGTCCCTGTCTCAAATTCACTAACAGCAACCGTGCCACAATGCAGAAGGGACACCGGGCACACTGGTGCCACAGCAATCCATTCAAAACTGCAGGAACCAGCATAGTCAATTGGTTCTGTGACAAATTTAGAGGAAATTGAAGAGAGGGTTCTGGGGTGATGGCTCAGTGGGTAAAGTGCTTGTTGCATCAGGACCTGAGTTAGGATCCCCAGAACTCCTGCAAAAGCTGGGCAGCACATCTTGCAGTCCCAGTGCTGGGGTTGGAGGGTGGACAGTGACAGGCAAATGCCGGGAGCTCACTCCCAGCTCAGCTGCTCAAATCCATGAGCTTCAGGTTCACTGGGGAACCCTCTCTTAAAGAATAAGGTGGTAAGTGATTGAGGAAGACACCCAATTAAATGTCAGGACAGGTGCACATGTCAGACACCACTCACACCCCAAACACGGAAAACAAATGAGCACTGAATCAGTCTGGCTGACAGAAAACCCAAGTCAGAAATCATGGATCCAAACACAGAGAAGCTATCTGAACGCCCAAGCCTTTCTGTAGCTGTATTTTGTAGACTATAAATAAATGCTCTTAACACTTCACCAGTACGCTCAGCTGCCAAAGGCATCCAGGATGTCAGGGTTTGAGGTCCCTACCCAAATTTCATTTGCTTTATTTTAGTGATTTGACACATCTCATGTTCCCAGATCCTGACGAAAGCCAATCTTCTGCTTGTTCTAAGCACATTCTTTGCGGGTTTGGGAACTAACTGAGAAGCCGGCAGCATGAGTCACTGCCGAATGTTTATATCAAAGTGATCATATGCAGACTTTCCAAAAACATCACATACTCTGCTCATGCCCCAGTGTATCCCAGCAGCATTGCCTCACCCACTGGCATTGGCCAAGACAACGCTGAGATCACACCTGGTCTGTCATTCATTGTGTTATGTCACCACTGTGGCCCCACCACTCAAGCATTTCAGACACCCAAATTCTGTTTGCTCAAAGGACTCTCCTGGCTAGGAGTTTGCATTACAGGGCTTTGTTGACACCATAGAAGGTCATGGTATGCTCTGTGCTGGAAGCCTCTAAGGTCTATGAATCTTAGGCAGGATCTGGGAGCTAACTTTGCAACCAACAAGAGTGAGTTTTGAAAGATACAACATGTTGTTAAAGGGTACACATTTCAGCAACGTGTAATGCCATCAGGAACATAAACACAGCCTTTTTATACCAATGGGAAGTAAGAATATTGGATCAACTCTCTTTCCATTACAGCATGTATTCGGGCTGTGTTTGTTTTCTTTTCTGCTCAAATAGTGGCCTTCATCTCTCTCCTTCTCCCCTCCCCTCCAGATGGGGTTGAGATAGACAAGCAAGGAAATGGGTGGAAGCATACACAGGTGTGAGCCACTGTAAACATGAGTCAGAGTACCATAATGTGAAAATACCATAAAGTTGCCATGGAGCTTGATAACCTTTAAATTCATATGAGTGCATGAGTGTATTTAACTGGACACATGTGAATACTCATGACAAAGGGTCAGTGGAAGGCATCAGGTCCTGTTCTAGTGCTTCCTACATTATTCCTCGTGAAACAGGGCCTCTCTGTGAACCTTGATGTGGGCTATCAGCCATGAAACACAGATCCTCCTGTTCCCACCCCTCACAGTACTGTGAACCCAGAGCTAGGCTGGCAGGCAGGAAACCACAGAGACCCTCTGTCTTCACAGTGCTGGGGTTACAGGGATGTGACCATATCTGGCTTTTTATTTATATGTTGATGACAGAATACAAATTTATGTCCTTATGCTTGCATGTCAGGCACTGCTATACACAGAGCCTTCTTCCCTGCACACAAAACATTCCTTTCTAGATTGAGTTCCAGCACTCTAGGACACTAAAATCTAGTGAAGGATCACTGCCACCATCGGCATCAGCAGTGTCCACATGAGCTGACGATGTTCCCAAGTCCTCAGCCATTCTGTCATTCTCCTCCCTTCCAAGCAGGCCCAACGCAGAAGGGTACTCACCAGCCTTGATGTGGACATCCTGACTTCTAATTTTCCCTGAAGGGTTTTCAGCTGTGCAATAGTAAGTATTATCATGGATTAAGGTGCTGAAGCTTGAAGGAGGGAAGGGGAAAATTTGGAGAGTGCCGTTGGGATGGACGTGGCGGATCCCGGGGACATCGTAGATCTCCTCGCCCGTCGCTAGGTACCATCTGAGAGTCACAGGAGGGATGCCTGCAGCCGGGCAGGGCACCAGCGTCCCCGACGTGCTTGCAAAGACTACCTCTTGCAGCGATGCATTGACAAAGTAGAGGCTGGAGTGGGGCTCTTCACTGAAAACTGCAAGAGATAACACAGACCTGTCAGTCAGCCTGGCCTCTCGGGTTACTCTGAGAAACAATAGAAAACTGCCCTAAGACTAGATGGCTTAACATTGCTTTAAACACTCTAGAGAGTCTGGGTCTGGGAGGCAAGGAGTGATGCTATGTTCATGCTCTGTATGTAGCAGACAAGCCATCTGGGGTGAACTTAAGAGTCTTTAATGCATGCCCTATGACCTGCTTTGTCTCTGGTGACCACAGCTGTATTTTATATTAATTTTAGATGCATAGATTCCCCTCCTCCTCCTCCTCCTCCTCCTCTTCTTCTTCCTCCTCCTCCTCAATAGAATCTAAGTTTCCTAGAGACCAGAGTCTGGAGGTTTTCACTATTTTCTGGGGCACAGTGTCCAACTATCAATGGGTCCTCCATAACAAGAAACAGGAAGAAAAGTCCCACAGCCAGGCCCAGATCAAAAGCTCCATTTACCAGTTACTCTGAGACCATGAAATAAGCCAGTTTTAAATGGTAAAAACTGAAGATGGCATATAAAACATTTTAAAAGAAAATGAAATGTCATTGCAGCAATGCACGTTTTGTTGAAAATTTGTGGAAATAAAGAGAACCATGACAAGGCATCACCCCATGCTTCCACCCTACAGTCTCTGCTCTGACCTGGATGTTTGTCCTTGCAGACAATCTACCCAAGTGCCTTGCCTATGTCACATGATACACGGAGTCCCATGTTTCTCTACAGAGACCACAGGTATGTCTTCATATGTGTGCTTGACACAACATTACTTCCAGAGCTATCTTACTCATCTTTTGATTTAAATCATTTGTTTTAATGCCCATGAATCAAACCTACAAACCTGTCCACATGTATCTTTTTTTTTAGCTCATTTAAGTGAGTATCTTTGTTTTACTCTGTGTCAAATGCAGGAGGAGTGTCTGTATGTGAAGCTATGAAACTCAACTGCTAGTGCCCACAATATAAACATGTATAATTATAGAGAACAGGGCTTCTCAGACACCATCCTTCCTGAGAGGAGAAGCACACCCAGGCACACACCTCAAAGAGAGATAAAACTGTGGGTCAGAGACAGGAACAGTAGTGGAGACTACCTGCTCTAGGCGACCAGCACCTGAAAGCAGTGCTGTGAGGTTAAATAGAAGCCACTGGCAGAAGATATAACATGGAAGTTAGGATGAGTGTCCTGATGAAGGTCAGGTTATGAGTAACAGAAACAAGATTCCATCTTTCTCTTAGAATTTATGTTTTATCTTCTTTGGATTCAAGGTGCCAGTACAGCTTCCCTCCTGGGGGGCGGGTCCCAAGGCTGGTCCTTGAAATGGGTCAGCACTTGCCCTTCCTCATCTGGTTTTTCTCAGGACTGTGTAACAGAGGAGGTGTGGGCTTTGGAGTCAGGAGCAGTTGCTATTAAGTCTGATAAATGAGTGTACCCAGCTATCTACTAGTACTCAATTGACACAATTTGAGATGAGTGCCAAAGCACTTGGTGGGGCTAAAGAGATGGCTTTGTGGTTAAGAGCACTGACTTCTCCTTCAGAGGACCTGGGTTCAATTCCCAGAACCCACATGGCAGCTCACAATTGTCTATAACTCCAGTACCAGGGGATCTGACACCCTCACATAGACATAAATGCAGGCAAAATGGCAATGCACATGAAATAAAAACAAGTAAACAAAGATAATGGAGCTGGTTTTGGACAAGTAAGACTCAGTCTGCTCACTAAAATGCAAGGGTATGGTGGGGTCACAGGCTGCTAGTAGCAGAGTGTCAGAGCTCTGGAGGTAGGTTGAGCATATACATGGCTAAACAGCTAAGCAAGAGCACAGCATGTGTAGACACCTGTCTTCCTGACCCTGGAGATGTTGTGTGGGCTCCCTTCCAGATTCCAGCTTTGCTACCATCTTCCCACATACCCCTGCTAGAAATGCCATCAGTGTTGGGCCATTTATTGATGACACATGATATTTGCCAGACTCATGGTCTTCCGGGTAATTGGTTTAACTACTTCCTGTATGCACATTCTGACAATGTACATAAAAAGGGGGCTTACAGTAAGTAGCATGACATGATGATACAGCCTGACCTGGAAGCAGCCTAGTCCTATGATTGAACTAGTCCCATGATTATTATTGGTAACCCTTATGCAGATCTACAATGAAAAGGTACAATCAGGGCAAAGAAAAATACAAATGTAACATCTGAAGAGAAAAAGCACCAGCATATATAATGCTGGAGCCAAGTCCTGTGTTCATGGAGATAAAAAAAAATTAAAGCCTGATGCTAAATGGAATAAAGGGAATAGTAACCTGGGGCAAGACACTACCCAGCTAAGCTTTCACAAAAGGAATTAAAGGAAAGCTTAAGCAGTGAAAGAAACCACCAAGGAAAGAAAGCTGATGCAAATGTTATCCAAAGAGGGGCCAGGATCCAGCCCTAGCAAGCAGAATTTGACAGTTTTGACCAAATGGTTCTGGATTTAAAGTCAAGGACATAAGAAAGGGGTTGTGCAATCTTGTTCCACAGGTAAGGAAAACCACTGAGACCAGGCTTCTGGCAGGGGTGCCCCTTAATGGAGGTCCAGAAAGACCATTGCCTGAAGCTGTGAAGGTGAAGCCTGGGTTATGCGGGAGAGCTGAAAATGCCAGCGCTATAGAAAGCTTGCCAAGGAGAGCTGCAGGCCAAGCATGGAACCAGCCCAAAAGAGAAGTGTGCTGCAGTCAACAAACCCAAAAGGAGAGCTCATGACTACTTTGACATCAGACATAGAGATGCAGAATTTGGAGTTTTCCCTGTTAAGTTTCTGTCTTTCTTTGGTCCAGTATTTCCTTACTATGCCTCCTTTCCTTACTTTTGGAATAGTAATGTTTATTCTGTCCCATTGTATACTGGAAATATGTGATCTTCTTTTTTATTTTAATCTTATAGGGGGTTAAAATTAAGAGATTACCTTGACTTTCAGAAGAGAATTTGGACATTTAAATAGTGTCAAGACTGTGAAAGACTATGGAGACTTAAGTTGGACTAAATGCATTTTGTCTTATGATATGTCTACAACCCTATGGGGGTGAGGTGTAGAATATAGCTATTTGAATGAGATTGACCTCATAGATTCACATATTTGCATGCTTAGCTCCCAGTCTGTTTGGGATGGATTAGGAAGTATGGCCTTACTGGAATAGGCTGGCCTGGTTGGATAGGTATGTCACTGGGCATAGGCTTTGAGATTTCAAAAGCCCATACCAGGCCTAGCTCACAAACCCCATGTCTGTCTGTCTGTCTGTTTGTGTGTATCTCTCCTTGCTGCCTTAGACCAAGATATAAAGCTCTCAGCTACTTCTCCAGTGCCTGCCTGCCTGCCTGCCTGCCTGCCACCATTCTCCCTGCCATGATAATAATGGACTAAGCCTCTGAAAGTGTAAGCAAGCCCAAAATTAAATGGTATGTCTCTTCACAGCAATATAACACTAAGACAATCTTGCTTTTCCTATATCTTGATCATATCAAGAGGTCAATTCAAGCCATTGACCAATGCCATCAGAACATGTGTTCATGTACTGTATTGTGGGATGTGTCTCAGAATGAATCTCCATCACTGACTGACACAAGACTGTATTCTATGGATGCTTTTATTCTATCAAAGTGTATATGCAAAATGAGTGTGATTAATTATTGTCCCCTTGATTGGACTTAGAACACACCTCTGGGAAAGACCATGAGTGTGTTTCCAGAGAGCTTTGACAGAGGTGGGAAGACCCACCCTGAGTGTAACTGGTGGTACTATGGACTGGAGTCCCAGACTGAATCAAAAGGGCAAATGCAAACTGAACATCATCTCTTGGTTTCTTGACTGTGGACACAGTATGACCACCCACACCAAATGCCTGCTGCTATGACTCAACACGTGGACTCAACATGATGAAATGTAGCCTCAAACTGTGAGGCAAAGCTTCCTCAAGCTGCCTTTGTTGGGTATTTGTCACAACAAATGAAGAAGGTAACTAATGCAGTGATGCAATTTTACCAAACTCTATATGTAGCATTCTAAAAGTGTCTAACAAATGCTACTTGTTCACCATGTCTCCATTGCTTCATCTCATATTACTGAGGTACTGCAAATGCCCATTAGTAATATGTCAATCTTTTGGAACATCTGTTCAGCAAAATTACATCTATTTTAAACATACTGGAATTGTCATTCACAATTAGAGAACAGACTATTTATGGAATCTGAGAAAGAGAGACTAACTCCCAGCAGACATACAGGTACCCAGAGATCCAATACAAGCTCAACCCTTCAGTGTAGAGAGGAGATAGAGATTGCTGCCATGAGGTTTACATAGTCTAGATGAGATACACCAGAAGATGTCATCAGTCTGTGCATCTCAAAATACCTGGTGGTGGACAGCATCACACACCCACTCGCCAACATATCCTAGAGGCCAATGGCTGATGACCTATAGGCTTACAGACCCAGAATTCAATATTACTAATGTCATGTTGACCAATAAGCCACCAATGGTACCATACAGAAAGACAGGTGCCTGTTGGTTAGTGACAGATTTCTCCAGGGTACTGAGATACTGAAGAACCTACTGTCTGGTGGCCGTATGGACTGTGGCCCTCTGTCTGGGAAAGACCTAACACCATCAAAGAGAAACAGAAGGGATAGCTTTCTCCCTTGTAAAATATACCTGACTGCACATTTCATGACCTCATTCACCCTGGATTCAGCAACTATAATTGATTGTAAGTGGGTTTTTCACTTGGTAAAGTACTTGCTTTATAAACACGAGGACCTGAGTTTGATACTCAGAATGCTTGCTTAAAAGGCCAGATGCAGTATCAGAGGCTTGCAATTACAGGGCTAGGGATGTGGAAACAGGATTCCTGGAGTTTTTTTGGCATCAGGATAGCCTACCTGGGCAAGTATCAGGACAGTAGTAACCTTGGCTCAAAAAAAGTTATTGTAGAGGCCATCAAGACTGCTCAGCAGGTAAAAGGGCTTTCCCACATGAGCCTGATGACCTGATTTTGTTGCAGATTCCACACAAAAAAAGACAGATGTCTCAGTAAGCATCTGTGATCTCAGTACCCCTATAGTAAGATAGGAGGGAAAGACCAGAGAATCACATGGATGCTCACAGGCCAGCAAGTCTGCAGCACGAAGCACAGCAGAGGGAAGAGAGACCCTACAACAATGAGGGAGAGAGAGATGATTTCCAAAATTTGTCCTCTGACCTCCACACACACTCTGTGCCGCACACGTGCGCATGCACGCACACACAGAGAGAGACAGAGACAGAGAGAGACAGAGAGAGAGAGAGAGAGAGAGAGAGAAAGAGAGAGACTCATCTACCACATGTACCTGCATACATGAGCATGCATACCTAGTTTTTTAAGGTGTATTAGTTGGAGAACATCAAGAGAACATGGCTGCCATCAGACCTGACTGATAGTGCCACCAAGCAGGGCTGTTAGATGGTTTCACAGTGGCCTATGGGGGTGAGCCAGTGAGTCCATAGGAATGCTCTCATCTGTCAGCACTAGTTCTTAGGCAAATAGATCATCATATGGCCAGCCAATCATTTCCACATTGTACACCAGCGCCATGTCCTCATAATGGGAGAGCAGGAGGGGGTGAAATGAAGTCATCTGTCCCTTACACTCTGTTCACTCTGCCCTTCCATGACACTCAACGAGCCAGGCAAAGGTCCTTGCATATAGACTCAGCACCTTCCATCTCTCTCAGTTACTTTAATAAAGTGATTGGTTCCTTTCTACAAAACCAAGTCTTAGGTTGGTTTTGTGCATGCAGCTTGAGCTTCTCCAGACTTCTGACCAGGGATGTGCTTCTTTCTCTTGGTGACCCTGAGTCTGAGCAAGGCAAGGACAACTGATTCAGGAGAAAGAATAGCTGTCATTCCTGAGACAAGCATGAAGAAAAACACATTTTGTGAAAATGATACCCTTCTGAGGGCTCATCAGAGAGTGGCTTCTCTGACATTTCCCTCCTGAACAGAACTGACATCTTCATCAACACTTCCTATGTCAGGATACGGGAATCATGACTAGCTAGGAGATCTACTCAGATCAGAGACTGTGGTTCAACATTACAGTTTTCAACTCAAATAAAAACGTGGATGCTAGCACTGTAATTTTACATTTGAGCTTTCTAAGAAACTGACATTACCCCAAACATATTGTTAGGAATGAGGTAACTGTCATTCTTCAGGGCTAATTAATTCCACCCAGATTTCTGGGGATTTTTTCCCCCGCATTAATCTTCTGCCAACTCAATTGTGTGTAATGTGAACTAAATAAAACTTGGTCATATCTGAATTTATCCTTCCCTCTCCTGAAAGTAGTCTTGCCAAGAATAGCAAAATCTTTGAAACTATAAATGTATATAAGAAATATTGCTCAATTAAATGTACTACAGTTTGCTGTTGAAGGCCACATTTCAAGAGCCAGCTTGTGAAATCCTTTAAATGACTGTACAGGAAAGGTTAAAAATAAAGAAAAAGAGATGTGGAGGATTTGGGTCACTCCTCATGTTTTTAAGGTTTTTCATCCCTCTTTGACCTCACACCACTGGTTTTAATAATATAACAAATTTATTCTTTAAGCTATGCAGCCAAGTATGGTGGTGAATCTCTTTAATCCCAGCTCACAGGAGGCAGAGGTAGAGAGTCGCAGATCTCTGTGAGTTCAAGGCCAACCTGGTCTACATAGTGAGTTCTAGGACAGCCAGGGCTACATAGTTAGACACTTGCAAATGGAATTCCAGACTTGTTTAGAAAGGTTTTGTGTCTACTATCTAGGGGGTCATGTGTAAACAGAATAATGGAGTTCCATGCTGTGGAGCAGCCCCTGGTTCCTCTGTGATCTGGGCTTCTTCTACTCAGGGCTCAGTCAGCCTCCAAAGTGAATTACATATGTCAGAAACAACAGAAAGCTAAGCAGACTGTTTGGCATGAGCTTATGTGAGATCCCAGGGAACCCATTGAAAGCAGCCAGAGGGTTGGACTCCGGAGACATCTTCCCTCAGTTGCAGACTTGGCACTATGTTACAGTTGTCACATATGGCACAGGCTCCTACTGGAGTGTTCCACACAGAAGAAAAACAAATCCATGTTCAGCTTTCTTAAAATGTAGACATGGTCAGATGACAAGGTAGGTGGGGGCAAAATCATACAAAAGCAATAGCAAAAAATATCCCACTGGGGACATTCACTGAGACTAGCTTGGTACCAGGCCCTGGGTAAGGCCCTCACCACACATGTGTATAATGCCATTCCCAGGACACTTTAGCCTGGAGGCCTAAGAAAACAGTTACCATTCTGTCTGCTAAGTACTCCGGATGCATGCGTGACTAGGCAATCCAAGTCTGGGAAGCTGGAGAAGGCTTTCCATGTGATAACAGAAGATGTAACACTGCGGGACTCTGAGTGTCACAGTCAGGAGAGAACTGAGAGTCCCTGTGCTTGGCGGTTTTAACTGTCAACTTTATTAAACTGAGAATCACATTGGAAGTCTTAATGAGGAACTGTCTAGATCAGGCTGCCCTGTGGGTATGTCTGTGGGGGGTTGTCTAGATTACTAAGTGTGGCGAAAAGATCCAGCATGAAGTTGGTAGAACTATCTTATGGGCTGGGCCCTGGATTGTGCAAGAATAAGGAAACCAGCTGGGTCTAAGCAAAGTGCAAGCGTCACAGGAGCAAGGATCCGTGCACTGGTCCTCTCTCTGCTCCTGACTGTGGGCATGGCACTTTCAGTGCCTGCCCTGACTTCCCCACAGTGATGGGCTGTAACCTGGAATTGCCAAGTGAACTCTCCCACCCCATTTGTCCCAGCAAGAGAAGTAAAACCACAATAGTGCAGAGCACAGCAACTTCAGGACAGGGCTGAGACATATAGAGGGACACCACCATCTTGAATCAGAGTAGCCTTGAAGACCCATAGGAGACTCTTACAAGACTGTGACTACTCACATCCCCAGAGGGAGCGAGAAGATAGGTCATGAGGTTCAGGAAAGCCATAGGAAGTATCCCTTGATATCCTCAGGAGACCCATTCCTCCCCTCTCTGAGATTGTAAAGGAGGTAACAGGTAAGTGGGGTGGGAATCTCTCATACTGCAGCCATGTTTGAGTCACCCATTCCCTGTAGGTAATGCCAATAAACACTGATCCACCAAGCTGGAACTGAAGAGAGTTCTTCCTTTAGTCTGTTGGTGCACTCTCTGCCTGGGATGAAGAGATTTTTCTTTATGTCCCCTCAGGAGAAGCCCTGCCACAGGAAGCTTGAAGCTCTTACATCCCCCCTTTTTTATAAATACTTTTTCAGCACACACCAAGTATCAGGTGCTGGTTCAAGATCTGGGCACATGAACAAGCAAGGCTCAGGGTGTCACCAATGCCATGACAAAAGGCTAGATGGCTTGTTCACGATTCTACAGAAAATAGTTCGTTACACCAGTAGGCACATTCTGGAGAGAAATGAAAATACATGTCCACACAGAAACCTGTATTATAAATGTTCAAATCAGCATTGCCTATAACAAGCAATGTGGACACAATCTGTGAGTTCATTAACTGAAGAGCTGACATGCAAAGTAGTTTATACATACGTTGGAATGTTACTCTGCAATTAAAAGAAGCAATTAAGTACTAATGTAAGCTACAGTGTGGCTGACCCTAGATGATACTGTGCTGAGATTTGAAAGCCAGCCACAGGAGAGCACAGTCACGTGAAGTTTCTAAGAGAGGAAATTCTAGAGACAGAATGTGGGTCAGTGGTTTTCCTGAAGCGAGAATGGGGTTCAAGGGACCAAGGAGTCACAGCAAATGGTGCAGGGTTTCTGTCTGAGGTATTAAAATGTTCCAAAATGGACAGTTAGAGGCTGCACATCTGTGGATAGATTAAAAATCACTGAATTACATACACTAACTTGGTTTATTTTATGGCAATAAAATTGCATCTCAAAAAAAAGAAAGAAAAAGCTGTTTTTAAAAGTTGAGAGTCAGTTTATGCTGGAGAGGATGTGGAGAAAGAGGAACACTCCTCCACTGCTGATGGGAGTGCCAACTTGTACAGCCACTTTGGAAATCAGTATGGCGACCCCTCAAGAAAATGGGAATAAGTCTACCACAAGATCCAGCAATTCCACTCCTAGGCATATACCCAAAAGAAGCACATTCATACAACAAGGGCATCTGTTCAACCATGTTCATAACAGCATTATTTGTAATAGCCAGAAACTGGAAGCAGCCTAGATGCCCCTCAACTGAAGAATGGATACAGAAAATGTGGTACATTTACACAATGGAGTACTACTCAGCAGAAAAACAAAATGGAATCTTGAAATTTGCAGGAAAATGGATGGAACTCGAAGAAACCATTCTGAGTGAGGTAATCCAATCACAAAAAGACAAACATGATATGTACTCACTCATATGTGGACCTGCTTTATGATACAGAGTAGTGACCATGCTTTATCAGAGCTGTTTTTAATGATGTTGCTCAGAATGGTTTCCTTCCAGATGATGATTGAGAAGCTAATTAAAAAAAAATGGTGCCAGGTACCACAAGAGTAACAGAACTGTGCTGTTTTTCTGGGATTTTGTTTTTTACTTGTTTTTTTTTTTTAAATAGAGAGTGTTGGATGTCTCTACAATTTTGTTCAAATGACTGCAGAACCTGGAAAAGCTGTTGCTGCTATTGATGCATAACATACTGCCATTATTGGTCTTTATATATATATATTTGAATTTTTAGAAACTTTACTGTGCTGTCAACTTTGGAAAAAAGTATCCCATTTTACCATGTTGAGTTGGCATTGTACAAAAATTAACAGCCATATTGGTCTAGAAATGTTGAACTTAATTTTTTTTCATTTGTACAGAGGTAACGCACTGTATTGAATATGTAAGGTCTTAAAAAAAAAAGAAGGGATTTTGAGAGCCCATCCCTTGTGAAGGAATGCTCTCTTGACCTGGACACATTGGGTAGGGCCTAGGCCTGGCCCAGGATGATGTGGTAGACTTTGGGGAGCCCCTTTTGAGGGCCTTACCCTGCCTGGGGAGTAGAGGGGGGATGGCTAGGGGCAGGTGGGATGTTGGGGGGGGAGAAGAGGGAGAGGGAGAAGGGATTGACATCTGAAGCAAGCTTGTTCCTAATTTGAACTAATAAAATAAAATAAAATAAAAAAAGTTGAGAGTCATTGCAAGTTTTGAAACAGAGCAGCTCTCCGAATCAGAGTTTGAGAAGGGAAACACAGCATAGACAGGAGAAAAGGTCAGAGGAAGGATGCCTGGAAGCTATTGTGCCAGCTAAGAGGAGAGCAGCCTGACCACACAGACTCATCTGATTATAATCTCCCCAGAATAAGTAGACAGAGCCCTGAGAGAAAGTCCATATGACAGAAGAGTGATGGCTTGGATGTTTGGCCATTAAGATGAACCATTAACAATAGAGACAAGCAAGATAGAGGGTGGGGGTAGAGGGAACAGGGCCAGCTTTACCCAGTGAGGCTCAGGGCACTGCCCTTACACACACATTTGCATATTCATCCAAGGCTCCACAGAGTTTCCACAGCCTGGGAAGTGCACTCATCGTTAGGTCTGATGCCCCAACAGAGAGCACAGGATGGCCTGGGATGGCTCTGCAGCCACAGAGTTTTTTTATAAGTTATGGAAAGGACATTTGACAGAGGATTTGACCCCAGATACATACTGAATACTACATGCCAATCACACACACACACACACACACACACACAGAGAGAGAGAGAGAGAGAGAGAGAGAGAGAGAGAGAGAGAGAGAGATTTTAGTAGTCACTTCACAAATGCCAATATATAAATTGTCCCTAGCCTACTAGCATTTAAGAAAGTACTTTGCTTCAGTCCCTGGAACCCCAGTAATGGTGAAAGCAGGGAACCAAACCCCCAGAGTTGTCCTCTGATATCCACATGTATGCTGTGATATGTACATGTACACACACACACACACACACACACACACACACACACACACACACACACGGTACACAGATACATGCACATTATATACATATACCATGACATAAATATAGTTTTAAATTTTTAAAAGCACTTTTGCATGTACAAATCTTCATGTATTTCTTGTTGATTTTGTTATAGATTCTTTAGACAGGTGTCAAGCTGCATTCCAGGCTGGCCTAAAACTCACCGTAGAGCTCAAGTTGGCCTCTTGCTACTTCAGTCTTCAGAGTTCTGGGGTTACAGACATGTGCAGTCATACTCCTGGTGCATACTGTATGTTTTTGTTTGGTTGGCTTTGGTTTTGGTTTTGGCTTTAGATTTTATATTATGTTGCTTGTTGGTGGTGGTGATTTTTCTGTTTGTTTGCAATGCTAAATTGGAACTCAGTGCCTCACGACAGTTTAATTATTGAGCTGTACTCCCAGTCTCTCACATCACAATACAGAGGAGGAG
The DNA here is from genome assembly GCF_003668045.3 of Cricetulus griseus. Lineage (NCBI taxonomy): Eukaryota > Metazoa > Chordata > Mammalia > Rodentia > Cricetidae > Cricetulus > Cricetulus griseus. The sequence goes on along the minus strand of NC_048597.1, from coordinate 935,990 downwards.
GAGGAGGAGGAGGAGGAGAGGAGGAGGAGAAGAGGGGGAGGAAGAGGGGGGGAAGAGGGGGAGGAGGAGGAGGGGGAGGAGGGGGAGGGGGAGAAGGAGGAAGAGGAGAGTCCCATTTCTGTTCCTATCCCCATCAAATACAAACAGAGAAAGACATCACCCTGGTGCTAGATATTTAGGTGTACAGAGATGAATGGGCACAGGTGGAGGTAGAGATGGCCCAACTGCTGTCCTAATTTGTCTTGATCTGGATGCTCGTACATTCAGCTAGCGAGGATTTCCCTGAGCTGTACTCTGGGTTCAGCACACAGTGACAGCATGACTTCTGTATTATACTCAAAAAGTTAAGGAAACAGAAAAGGAAAGGAGTTCAAAGGAGATAGGGGGAAAACAGTACAGTCAGGGATCTAAACCTCACAGGAAAAAAAAAAGATGTATTGGGGGGGGAAATGATGGAAGGCAATTCAGGGGCTCACACCTGTAATTCCAGCACCTAGGAGGCTGGAGGCGGGAGGATAACCATGAATTTGAATTCAGCCTGGGCTACATAGTGAATTCCTGGCCAATCTGAGTTTTTTTCTTTTTATTTATTTTTCTCTCATACAAAACAATCCAACCACAGCCTTCACTCCTCCCATAGATCTGTTGTGGAATATTTGTTTACACTGTGTGAAGACTGGTTTAATAAAGGGTTTAATAAAAAGTCACCCTGATTGGTTTAATAAAGCCCTGAACAGCCAATAGCTAGGCAGGAGAGATGGGCAGGATTTCTGGGGAGAGAGAGGAAGAGTATGAGGGATCTAGGCTCTCAGATTACAACAGAGGTGCCAACGAGATACAGAACAAGATGGGGGTACAGAAAGAAAGAAAGGTAAAAGCCACATGGTAGAATGTGTATTAAAAATGGGTTAACATAAGATATAACAGCTAGTAAGGAACAAGCCTAAGCTATAGGCTGAGCTTTCATAATTAATATAAATGTATAAATGTCATTATTTGGGAGCTGGAGGCCCAAAGAAAAGTCCAAGTACACAGATCCACCGCTCCTCTGTTTCCCTTCAGAAAAGAGCAGCCTAGAATATAAAGTGAAACCCTATCTGAGCTCTTACATTCCCTAAAAGAAGAAAGAAATGAACAGAATGGAATTATAGGATTTTACAGAGCTTTCAGCATGCCAATGGCTTCCGAAATGTCAGAATGTCTAAGAACTGAATGTCTGAGAACACCAGATTTACAGGTCACAGGCACTCACTTTGAGTGGACCTATCATTTAGGTCCAAAATACTTTTATTGATTTCACAAGAATCTATGAGCAGATATGTATACTGCTTTCTGTAAAGGTCTTCCAAAATGAAAGGAATATAACTCTGCCATGTGTAAATACATCAGGGAAGTGGATTTGGAGACTCTCAACTGCTTTATGTTTGAGTTAATGCCTTCAAACTCAGTGTCACCCGGATCTGAAATCTAATGAATAGTCTTATCATGGCCTGGAAATTATCCAAGTGTTTGAGAAGTAATTCTGAGTGAGGGTATAAAGACATGCCCTGAACGTGGGTGACAGTTAGGAGGACTGGGCAGTCTATGGGGCCTCTGGCAGTGGGACCTGTATTTATCTCTAGTGCATGAATGGACTTTGGGAGTCCATTCCCCATGGAGGGATACTCTCTCAGCCTAGATACATGGGGGAGGGCCTAGGCCCTGCCCCAAATGATATGACAGACTTTTATGATCCCCCATGGGAAGTCTCACCCTCCCTGGGGAGTGGATGGGGGGTTGGTATGGGGCATGGGAGGACGGGATGGAGAGGGAACTGGGATTGGTATGAAAAATAAGATTGCTTTTAATTTAAATAAAAATAAAAAAGACTTGCCTTAAATGTTTCAGCAACAGCATGCTGAACTCTAGTTTGTGCTGATGGTATTTGCTGGTCCCCAGCACTGAAGCCCTGGTTCAAGTACCTCCTTGTGAAGTAAGAGTAGGATAAGACTTGACCTTGGCAGACAAGGCAGGGAGTCCCATGTCTACTGATAAAATAGCCACAGGCACAAAACTAGAAGCCAGATTTGTACAGCCAAGCACTCAGGCAAGACAGGCAGGACAGCATGCAGCAAACCAGCCAGGACCTGCTCGCTTCCTAAGAGAGTTTCCAACATTAATCCAAAGGGGAAAACAGAGTTTCTAAAGAGTGAGTTCACACCATGGAGACAGACACAGAAGTGAGAGTTCAGGAACCATCAGGCAGAGACACTGAAAGATCTGTGATAGGATGTCCCACAATGCTTCAGCCAATACAACAGAAGAAGAGCATGTTGGTGTGGACAGGGTATGTTGGCCAGACACTTCGCCAGCCTCTGCCCAGCTATCTACTACCTTTACTTTGGTTCTCAGCTTGGATGTCGCTTAGGAATTCAGAACTGATTTGCTTCCCAACTAGACACCACACCTTCCTCTAGTCTTCCTGAATCAACCTGTCATAACCACATTTGTACCATCATGTAATAGAGGGAGCCCCTACAAACAGAACACAGGTGATGGTGCAGCCTTGGTCCTGGTACTCAGAGTACAAATCTTTGCTCAGCAGAAGTCTCCACATGTTTATTGAATAGGCCATTAACTCTACACAACTGATTAATTCCATTATAAGGAATAATTCCTGATGTGAATTTCTTAGACATCATCTGTCACAACCTAAAATCCAGCATCTAGCTCCCAAAGACCATGATTCCTGGATGGCCAAAGAACTCACTTCTGAGATTTGAGCTGCTTTGTAAGAGTGCTCTTTATAGCCAACACTCTTACAGATTTTACAACATGAAAAATAAAGATCCATCTTTCTCTGTGTGTTTTACAAAGCCCTGGAGAGAAAAGTGTTTTACCCAGAAAACAGCCCTGGAATGTCTGTAATACCCTTCTAGAAAATTATCTCATATGTACACAGGAGTTCATTGCATTCATAAAGTCTCTGAGTCCCTTGGGACATCTGGAAGTTGTTGTTAACATAGCTGTGGGTGAAGCATGCATTTCAGGAGGAGAACACAGGCCCTCAAGTCAGCCATGTGCACGTTATATATGACATCCCAGCATGTAAACTTTTAAGTTCACAGGTGTCAAAGGACACAAAAATGATCAGCAATTCAGAAGAACTGGAAGCCCAAGGAGGAGATGGGTTTTCACAAAGCAAATGCACTAACCTAAATCATGTGACTGGTTTGAATGGGATCTGAGTTGTCCCCTGAGGTCTGTGTGCTAGAAGCTGTAACCATGGGCAAGGTTGTCATGGTTACTTTCTTCTGCTGTGATGAAATACCATGACAGAGGTAACTGAAATAAAAAATGGGTTTGTTGGCTCACAGTTTGATAGAGAAGTCAAAATGAGGCAGCTGGTCATATGGTGCCCACAGTCAGGAAGCAGACACCCATGAGGACCCACCTTTCTCCTCTTTATATTGGCCAGGATGCAAGCCCAGGGAAAGGTGCCAGTCACTTTTAGTGTGGGTCTTCTATTGTTTTCTAATTACTCAGCATAATTCCTTACAGGCCTGATCAAAAGCTAAATAACTCCCCACAGGTGTCCGGAGGTCTATCTTCTAGGTGATTCCAATTTCTGTCAAGTCAGTAATGGGCACCTGCCACCACAGCCTGACAATGTGGAGACAGTGGACACTTCAAGAACTGGCTCCTAGTGGGGATTGCCAGCCTTGGACTAATACAATTCTTATGGGACTCTAGCCAGTTGTTAACAGAGACTAGTCTCTGGTCTTGCTGTCTCTCCACATAACCTCTCTCTCACACACATATTCTGCAGGATAACATCTGAATCCATGTGCTGTGGCCAGAATAGTCCTTGACAGAGCCAATGCCATGCTGCTTCTATGTAGACTTCTCAAACAAGCCTCGTTTCTTCATATATGACATAGTCTCAAGCATTTTGTCATAGCAATGAAAAAACAGTCTAATTCAGATTCCTTGGAGTTTGGAAGCATAGACACTTGGGGTGGGGGGAATAAGTTAATGAAGGCAGTAGGATAAGATCAGAATCATGTGAGAAATTACAAATGAAGGGAACTGACCAAAATGAAGAGCATAGGAACTAATGCCAATATTATAATCATGTTGAGAGGGCTGCCTCTTAATTATTAGATATTAACGGGAGACACTGTAGCAATTACCTGTATGAAGGTGTGGTTCTCAACATGGCAAAAAGAACTGTCATCCAGCAAAATAGGAAAGCAACTACACCACGACACGGGGGGTTGGGAGGCTATGTTAACAGAAGCCACCAACATCCATTGAAGAATTGAATGAACCATAGCAGGGTCTGAGACGTTGTCACCACACAACAGCAAAACCTACATGCAGCGACCACACCCCCAGCACCAGTGTGCAACTGCAAGCCGGAGACACCCGCCCTTCCTGAATCTCACAGCTCATTGTCATGTTGGCCATCCCATACTCTGTTTTCCATCTCACTCTGACCTATGGGCTTACTAAAATATAATTTTGAAATGGTTTCTTTTGGCCATTTTTTAAGTAGGCTAATGAGGGAACGACTGCAGTCTAACCTGGTCCTTCCAGTTCGCCATCTTTTACACATCATGGGCTGAAGCAGACATCTGTGTGGGAAGGTTGTGAGCCCTTTAGGAGGTAAAGCATTATTAGGGTGGGGCCACAGCCCAGCCCCACTTCTTGTCCCTCTGCTTTCTGCCTGTGGATGCAATGTGAGTGTTGCCATGTGTCTTCACCACCACAAAGGCCTGCATTCCTTCCTAACCTGTGACCCAGAATAGACCTTACCCCTCCCGTATGAGGCTCCTTGTCAGTTATGTGGTCACAGCAAGGAGAAAGTAACTAATATACCAGGATCACCATAGCCAAGTGCAAACTAGTCCAGGCAGGAACAGAAGGTGTGCTCCCCTCCCCTACACCCTGCCCCCATCAACTCCCCAGGGAGCAGCTTCTCAGAAAAAGATCGGTGTTCAAAGACAATGATGGTGTCTGAATGTATTGGGAAGGGAACTGGTTTCTGATGAAGAAACCAGAGGGTGAATTAGTAATCCATGCTGTAAAAATTAAGTGAACAAAGAAGTGAGTGATTAATTTTCCTCTGGAAAGCACAAAGCTATAATGGAAAAGTTCCCTTTGATTACATATGGTTCCACAGTAGCTAATGTTTACACAGTCAAACTATTGTGATGTGTAAGTTCCCAATTTTGATATATCTATCTTACTATTAAATACAAAGGACAGGGGAGGAGACTGTAATGTTATTTAAATGACCTGTAATGTTATTTAAATGACCTGTAATGTTAATTAAACACCTAACCTGGACCTGGAAGACCATTTTTGTGTTACTGGATAATCTAAGAATCTGGACTGGATATGAGAATACACCTTGACAGGGGGTCATAAGGGCCTGGAGAAATGGCTCAATGGTTAAGAGTGGCTGATGCTCTTCCAGGGGACTGGAGTTAAGATCCCAGCACCCACATTGGGAGGCCCACAACTGCCTGTTACTTTAGTTCTGGGGAATCTGATGCCCCCTTGCAGCCTCCATAGGCACCTAAATATATGACATTTGTGCACACAAACACATAAATAAAAGTAAAATTTATAAAGGGGAGAGAAACACTGAAAGTATATTCTCTCTTCCTCCCTTGTCCCTCTTTGTTTTATGTGTGGTGCATGCATATGCAGGCATGTGTACATGAGGGTACATAAGCTCCAGGGATCCTCCTCTCTGTCTCCATAATACTGACTAGGGTTACTAGTGCATGCCATCAAGCTCAGCTCTTTACATGGGGGATGGGGATTTGAACTCATACTTCCATACAAAGGACTTCACCAACAAAGCCATCTCTCTAGCCTCTGAAAATTTGAAAAATTTACCCATTTTTCAAAAACATGAAGCTCATTCTGATTATTAATTAACTAAAGGACAGAATTTGGTTACTGTAAACTTAGTTAGAATCTCGTCTTTCACTTATTTCTCAATTTAGAAATCTCAACTTAGAAATCTATGATATATTTTAGTTGTTCTTAGCATGTTCACAATAACCTCCTAAAGGCAAGGCCACACCCTTATTTTGATCTTTTGTCACTATTATTTGCCATTGGTACAACAACCATACCCTTTAAACATCCTCATATCATCCCTTGGCATGTGACTTGAGATTTATTTCATAATTTATATGCATAAATATATACACTTTTATAATTTGAAAAAAAGTAAAAGTAAAATTTATTAAGGAAAATAAGGGGGTATAAATGAATCAATGTTAGCTACCCGTCTTGGTGACTGGATCTATAGACTTCATTGTTTCCTACTTTGCTCAAAGGCAGGAAATCCCCCCATATGCCACAGAACTGTCTACGTGAAGGGACCACATTTCCTACATATGATTCTTACAGTCAACACAAAGCCTCACAGAGCTCTGGAGGACACAGATGGAGATGTAGACATCTCACCTAGGGGGATCCAGATGAGGATGTGTGTGCCTGAGTGAGTGCATGAAGGCCAGGTTCTCCTCAACCACCCTCCAACTTAGGGCATGTGCTCAGGCACACATGTGTGCCGGGGATGCTGAGTGTCTGTTTCTACCACTCTTGGCCTTATTAATTTAAAATACGCTCTTCCATTGCATCTGGATCTGGGCTTGTGGCCATAAGCCATGGCAATTCTTATTTTCATTCCTGACAGTGCAGCAGTTACAGGCATGTGCACAACCATGGCCAACACTTTATATGGGTGATTGAAATTCAAACTCAGGTCTTCATGCTTGCACACTCCACAATGAGCCATGTCCTCAGACCTGTCTACCTTACTGTTTGAGACAGAGTCTACCACTGAACCTGCTGGTCACTGACTTGGCCAGGCTGGCTTTCCATAAAGCTCTAGGGGCCACCCTGTCTACACCTTCCCAGCACAGGCATTATAGACATGTATCTCCATACATTTATATAGGTTCTAGGAATCAAAATCAGATCCTGGTGAGCCATCTTTCAAGTACCAAATTACCAGAATTTTACTAAAACTATCAAATGTCATCATCCATTTTCTTGATGGTTGCTTGGACCAAGCTCAGGGCATTCCCATACCCCCACTTTCATTGCATCTTGAATTTTAAAAACTGAACCTTCAAAATCTGCCACTGCCCCCTCCTCTTACCTCTGCTCCCAGTCACCATGGCTTTGCCCTTGGCTTGATCCTGTGCTGCCTAATGGGTTGTGCTGTCTCCACCCTCTTTCCACCCTTCTAGATAAAAACCAGTCTTGGTTCTCCTACAAGCTCCCTCCCAACTGTTACTTCTTGGGGGCTACCTCTCACACCCCTCCCTTCTCATTCCCCTGTTGTTGCTTCCAGCCATCCCCACAGGTTCACATCTCTGGACCTCTGTGCATTCTCTGTCTCTTCCCATGATGTTCCTAATGTAAAAGCCACTAGCTTATGTCCTTACCTTGCTGAGTCTTTGCTGGGCCTGTCTTTCCAAGGAGGACCCCTCTTTGGTCACCCAGGTCACAGCACCTGCTTCTATCCTGGAGCTTGGGCCTTGGGTTCCGCTGAGCACTTTCCCGTGTATTCATCTGCTTCCACGATCTGTCTCTACACCCACTTAAAACGGCTCCCTACATCATAGATATTTTAGGTGTCTTTATTCCCTAATATATCCTCCATTCCCAGGATCTCAATAAATATTTCTTTGCCACATGACTGTTGGGGTAAATTCAATTGCATATAATTATATCTCAGTGACAGATGATACTTTAAATTGGTTTTTCCCTGCAGATGATTCATTGAGTCATTTTTGGAGCATTTAGTAGACACTTCCAGAACTTCTATCCCTTCCAGAGACTCTACACCCACTCTGTCTCCTCTAATCACCCAAGTTCTTGGTGTCACAGACTCAGCTGGCTGAGATACAGTGGGGGAAGGGGCTTGATTATCTGAGCTCCCCTATGTTCAGTCTGCACCATCCAGTGACAAGGTGAACCCTTCACCACTGGTCCTGCACACCTATACATGACATTGTGACTTCTACTTCTGTAAGCAGCTAGCCTCTCTCTGAGAAACTGATACCAGTGCATCATGAAAGTTTATAAGGCTTTGGAATGGGCACCAGGAAACACAGTGTGTGTGTGTGTGTGTGAGTGTGTACCTGCGCCTAGAGAAGCACATGTTCTTGTGAGAGTCTCAAGAGCATCAGCCTTGAGACTATTTGCAAACATAGGTCAGGGCTGTTACAAGTGCTGATCTGGGCAAAAGTGAACTGAATAGCTGCCCTCCAGGAATGTTCCTTATGTGGCAAGTCTATGCAGCTCTCCTGGTGTCCATTAGAGAGAGCTGGGGTTGCTCTTTTTAAAATCGAGATGGAAAATCTGTAGGAACAAGCTTTGGCATTGTTGTGAGGCACAGAGCTAAGATTTGGTTCAAGGTCTTAAATAGAGACTGTCTTTGACCTCAGACTGTTTGAAGAAGAGAAGAGAGCAGGATCTCTCACTAAACTTAGAGCTTACTTTTTTTGTCTAGACTGGACATGTTTAGGAAAGAGGGCAGAGGCCACAGGAGTCTGAATCCTTGTCAAAAATCCTCTCCTGACACACCATTTGGTTATTCCACCAGGCGTGTCTAACTGCAGGCCAGTGGGCTTACACAGCTGAGGATAGCTATGAATATAGCTCAACACAAGATCATAAACACACTTAAAATGTTATGAGATTGCTTGTCAGTTTTTCTTTTGTAACTAGAGAGTCCATTATGAGCTTGAAAGATGATGTCAACACCAACCATTGTCACAGTGTCACTAGTATGAATGCATGCCAACATTACTCCAGAATAATGACTTAACAGCTAAAGGGTCCAGCAAGTTCGAGGGCAGCCTGTGTTACACTCCTGAGTAAAATCTCATCTCAAAAACAAAACCAGAGAAAGGGTCTGAGAAGGTGGCTCATCTTGCCTAAGAGTTTGCTACTCAAGCACCAAAACTTGAGTTCTAATTTCCAGCACCCAGGTAAACATCTGGGTATAGAGGAAGTTTGCAACCTGCCAAGTGAAACAGACAGGAGGCTCCTGGAGCTTAATTCCTAACTAGTCTAGCCAAAAATAAGTAAACTCTAACTTCAGTGAGAGATCCTGCTTAGAAAAATAGTTTAAAGCAATTTTGGGAATGCTCAACATTGACCTCTGGTGCACGTGCGTGCGCGCGTGCACATACACACACACACACACACACACACACACACACACACACACACACACACACACTGCCATCTCCCTTTATAATCTCCTACGTTTGGACAAACTGAGGCTCTGCAGCATGTCAATCCCATTAGAGCTGAGCAAAAAATATAACAAAGAAACCAAGGAATATGTTTGACTCCAGTGTTTATTTTCCATTTCTTCTCATTGTTATTTTCTATAGAATCCACATTCTGAGTAGGTCTCAGAATTCAAACTGCAGTCAGTGATGAAAACAACCAAACCAGGAATCATGCTTTTCAAGGAGCTTCCTTCCTCCAGGTCTGAATCCAACTCAAAAAATGTCACACATTCCAAGGCACAGTGGCATCAAAGCTAACTTAAAGCCACACTGGGTTCCTTGGAGAGACCGTATCTCAGCTGGAATTCACTGAATTTTGACAATTTATCTTTCACATGGGATGGATCTGAAGATGGAAGGATCCATGAAGTATTTGTACCAGAATAGATCTTGAACATCCTTCAGGCAACAAGACACTGCATCAGCAACCCTAGAACCTGTGAAACAGGGCATAGGCTTCATTGAACAGAGACCCTGCAGCCACCCAAGACATTTCCTCATACTTAAAACCCTACTGTCAGCCATGGAAGAGTCAGCTGTCTCACCCTTACCACCAACCACACAGGGAAAGCTCATAAGGAAGCCCATTATCCCATGGAAATTTTAAGTTGATTTGGACTTGACACATTTGAGGAAGTGTGCCAGAGACATGTCTTTTCTAGAAGCTTGGGTTGGGCTGGAATCCTGCAGAACATGTTTAAATGAAACTAGACTTTTAAAACATTTCCTTGCTGATAACTTTTGAAAACCAAATTGAGCTGCACTGCCTGGAATATTTCAAATTAAATCAACTCAGGATCATCTATTTCCAAGACAGCATGAAGACAGAACCAGTTGCAGCATTTGCAGAGCTCGATGAAAGTCACCTTTTAATGGACAACGTTGAGATGCTACAATGAGGAACCCCTGCAGTACTGCAGGGGATGCCCTGGAGCCAGAGTAGGTGTGTGGACCAGCTCTCTCTCCATGGCTATTTGCACATGAGTGAGACATGCAGTGAGATATTGCAAGACTGTTGCTAAGGCAACAATAGTGCAGGAGATAGGAAGTAGGATACAGAAACCATTCATATTGCTCCAGAGCCTATATCACCAATGTCTCATTTGCACATAAGGGGTGATCAAAGTATCCTATTCTAAAGATCATGCATGCATCTGGCTTAGGCTTTGTGTGGTTACTCTTCACTGACAAGTTGACAAGATTTATCACCACCATGGAAACATACCTTTATGTATGAGCGTATATTCTGAAAGATTTAAATGAGCAGGGAAGACCCATCCTGAATGTGGGATGTTCTTTCCCTTGGGCTGGGTTCTTGGATTGATTCAAAAGGAGAAAGTGAGCTGAGTAACAGCATTCATGTCTCTCTGCTTCCTGACTGCAGATGTAATGTGACCAGCTGGCTCACACTCCTGCCTCCATGCATCCCCCCATCATGATAGACAGACTGTACCATGTGAGTTAGAACAGACCCTTCCTTCCCTAAGTTGCTTTTTGCCAAGTATTTCATCACAGCAACTGGAAAATAACTGAAAATAACAGTGGGATTGCTGAGGACCAACATAACAGGATAAGGGCTATTCATAAAGTCAAAAAATTATCTAGTCTTTAGAAAGTTAACTATGACCCCCCAGGTCACTAACACAGGACTGTTGTCATGTCTGCATACAGAGATTAATTCTATTTGGTTTTTTAAAAAAGGCTAGGTGATGGTGTTGCTTAATATCAGCACTAGGGAAGCAGCAGCAGATGGATCTCTGAGTTCAAGGCCAACCTGGTCTACAGCATAAGTTCCATGATAGTCAGGGGTATACAGAGAAACTGTCTCAAAAACAAAATTTTAAAAAATCAAAATAATGAGTTTTGACTCCTTCAACATAAAAGGCCAGTAATTTGGAAAATGCCAGAGGCCACCAAAGTTTACCTCAAGGACATAAAAATGGTGTCTACAGAAAAAAGAGTGCTACCATCTTGAATGTTCTGAAGAAGTCCTCCTCAAGAACCAGTGAGCCAACCTCCCTGCACTTCTGAAGAGACACAGGACTGAACTGGCTCTTTGTCTTATTTAGCATTTGGCCACTTAATCCACCAGAATAATATTAACAAGAGGTGATATTGGCTAGATTCTGCGGCACATGCTGTTCAGTGTTTTCTGTGACCTCATCAGCCCCATGAAGCAGGTGTATTGTGTTTCTTATCACAGGAGAAAAAGCAGAGGCCAGACAAGGACTACACCTCATGGGTATGGAGGGTTTACAAACTTGCTAGATCACTCTGACAAAACTCCACAGGACCTGGTAGCTTAAACTGACACAGTTTCAAGATCCAAGTGTTGCTGCGTGTGTGTGTGTGTGTGTGTGTGTGTGTGTGTGTGTGTGTGTCTACATCCCGACCTCCGCTTCCCATAATCACAAGGCAATATTGGATTAAGACACACCCTGGTAGTCTCTTTTGGTTTGATTACCTCTTTACAGGTCCTTTCTCCATATATGCACACTCTAAGGCACTTGGGTTTATGGTTTCTACTTAATGAATTTGAAGAGAGACATTTTAATCTGTTAACAGAAAGAAGCCGGAGAGTCAAGAAGTATTCTGACATGGTGGTGGTAGAATAATGGATATGGTGTGACTTCTCTATTCAGAAAGACCTGGTTTTTTCTATGGCCCTTTGGATTTTAGAAGCCCAAGTGAGGCATGTTTTTTCCCCCATGTATAATGAGATGTTCTGCCAATTAGGTCCCCCAACACTGAAGGGTTTGCAAAGATGTTTCCAATGTACAGGTAAAGTCAGGGTCCTTAAAGCTTGATTTGGCAATATCTAGGTTCTCTTGCTTTCCCAGGAAGGAGCAGAGATTAATGAAGCTGAAAAGTGTCCTCTGCCTTAGAACAGACATCATTTCTATAACTCCATCTCCTCGGAGACTCCTTTGCTAGCTGATGTGAACAAGGGTCCCATAATTAATTACATGTTAGCTCTCATTCCTAAAAATAGCTTATGCAATTATTGAGACAATTTCAAGTGAACATGCTTTGCAAAATAAGTTACTTTTGCCCCTAAACTAGTTTTAATTAGCTACATGGTTCATAAAACTGGAATGTTCCAGCTTGTATTCAAGATAAAAGCCTAAGAATGATGGCTACAAAACACCTCTAGAGAAGAGCCGGAGTGGAGAGAAAGAAGACTGTGTGATGATTATCACTATTTAATGACACTTGGTACTCGTCCTGGGCTGTAAGCCAGCCCCATGGATGTGAATATTATCCCATATCTATCCTTCCACTGCATAAGAATACCTGCTTTTCCTATGATTGGCAGGTCAGATGGATGGATGGAATGAGTTGAAAGAATAATGCCGACAGCTGGTTATTAATAAGGGCATATGTCCACATCTAATTTTTTGTCCAGTATCTGAGAAACTTTCTCTTTGATGATCATTCTATGACATGTACAAGAGATAAGCATTCTATGACATGTTCACTTGTGCTTATGCCATGTGAAGGCCCATGCTGGCCATGGGAGGAAAGCAGAACTGTGTGCAGATCACGAGGGTTGCACAGCTGAGTGGCTGTGGCCCCATCTACAGTGCACAGTTAACAGCACTGGCAAGAAGGGAGGATGCACAGCATAGGAATTCGAGCAAGTTGCTGGGGAACAGCGGAGGAGGACTGCTTCCAAGCCACAAGAGTAAGCACTGCACATCCATGGTATACACGTCTCATTAAATCCCTCCCAATGAGGCATTCTGTTTTGTTTTGTTTTGTTGTTTGTTAGTGTGTTAGGCCTTTGACTGGAGAAGTCATTCTCTAGCCAGGATGGTTCTGCCCACTAGGGATCATCCAAATATGCTTGAAGACACAACTGAGATGTAATGAGATTCTACAATATGAAGTAGCAGCTGGGTTGTTTCTGAGAATCCTCCAGGACACAGTACAGCCCTTGATAACAGAGAACTATCCAGTTCAAAATGCCAATGGCGCCACAGGTGAGCAGCCAGACACAGAGTGTGACACCCAGCTCAGTAGTGGGTTGACGCCAATAAGCACTGCCTTGGGGGTCACCTGGACATCCATGTTCTTCAACCTGATTATAAATATAGCCTAGCGATGACTCTAAGAAGACCTTGCTTGTGGATTCATGGTCTTATCAGCTTCTGGAAATAGAAGACCATGGAGGCAACTCTAGATGGTTGTGAAATTCAGTATGTGCCTGCCTGTACATACACATGCCTGCCAATGAACATAAATAGGCACTGTACATACACATGCATGCCAATGAACGTGAACAGACTCTGTCTCAGCCACTCTCCATCTTACTTTTTGATCCACAGTCACCCAATGAACCTGGAATTAAGCTAGACTGCTTGCTCTGTAAGTTCAAGGATCCTATTCCAGCCTCCCTAGCAGTGAGACTTCAGGCAAGCATTTATATGTTGGGCTTTTTATGGAGTAGGTGCAGGGATTCATACTGGGGTCCTCATGCCTCTATAGCAAGCACTTCAGTGATGGAGTAATTTCCCCAGCCTGCAAATGTACCTTAAATGGTCAATAATCAACTAGAAAAGTTATCGTTAAAATCTGAGGGCCAGGAGACATGTCTCAGTAGTTTAGATCACTTGCTGCTCTTACAGCAGACTTGGGTTTGGGTCCCAACAGCCACATAATACAGCTCACAACTGCCTTTAACTCCATTTCTAAGTGATCCGATGTCTTCTTTTGACCTATGAGAGCACCAGGCACACATATAGTGCAATACATACATACATACATACATACATACATACATACATACATACATACATACACACACACACACACACACACACACACTCACACACACACACATACACATGCATATATAACCTGTAAAATTTTAAAGTTATTCTAAGGGAAAAATCCTGATAGGCTAGAGGCTAGAATTCAGCCTTTCACACAGAAAGAGCAAAGGTGTCTGGGGTGGGAGTGGAGTGGTTGTCACATAGCTTTCTCTCAACTGGCTTTCCTCTAAGTGGCAGCAGGGAGTCAGCACTGACTATAAACAGAACTGCTCACAGGACCATAGGTAATGCACCCTGGATTTTCTTCCCACAGACATCACTTGAGGCTACCATACCACCTCACCCCCAGAAGCACAAGGCCATCCTCAACTCCATCACCACTCAGCATCTCAGGACCATCTTCCACCCCATCACCACCCAGCATCTCAGGACCATCTTCCACCCCATCACCACCCAGCATCTCAGGACCATCCTCTCCCCATCACCACCCAGCATCTCAGGACCATCCTCCACCCCATCACCACCCAGAATCTCAGGACCATCCTCTCCCCATCACCACCCAGCATCTCAGGACCATCTTCCACCCCATCACCACCCAGAATCTCACGACCATCCTCCACCCCATCACCACCCAGAATCTCAGGACCATCCTCCACCCCATCACCACCCAGCATCTCAGGACCATCCTCCACCCCATCACCACCCAGCATCTCAGGACCATCCTCTCCCCATCACCACCCAGCATCTCAGGACCATCCTCCACCCCATCACCACCCAGAATCTCAGGACCATCCTCTCCCCATCACCACCCAGCATCTCAGGACCATCTTCCACCCCATCACCACCCAGAATCTCAGGACCATCTTCCACCCCATCACCACCCAGAATCTCAGGACCATCTTCCACCCCATCACCACCCAGCATCTCAGGACCATCCTCCACCCCATCACCACCCAGCATCTCAGGACCATCCTCCACCCCATCACCACCCAGCATCTCAGGACCATCCTCCACCCCATCACCACCCAGCATCTCAGGACCATCCTCTCCCCATCACCACCCAGCATCTCAGGACCATCCTCTCCCCATCACCACCCAGCATCTCAGGACTATCCTTCACACCACCACACTTTCTGTTTATTTATCCCATGAAATCTCCACACGTCATCTGGCTTTGTGAACTCCATCTTGAGCTCCAAATATCCTCAAATATGCATGGGTAAAATCACAAATGTTTTTGGCAGATAAAGTTGTCAACATCAGAGAACCAAGACTTAGATCCCTCATCTTTCACTTATGTATGACAGAAAGTAGAAACAACTACTAGTTAGAGTTTAAACAGGTCAACTCCTGCATGTCAGTTTTCAAAATTCCTAGGCATTTTCAGATGCACTGATGAGGAAGCTATGCCTCTCTCCCCTTACTAGCCTTACTTCACATGGCACACTGCAAGGAACCCAAGATACTCTCATCTTCTGCACACACTACAGTATATTGACCCCAGAGCTGTATTCCTATTGGACTGCTAGGCCCATATCAGCATCACTTAATTGGGTGTCCACCACCCAGAGCTACTCACATAACCACTGGGTGGGAACAGAAACCCATGTGTGTATGGGCCTCTGTCTCTGGACTCCATGAGGAGAAGGCAGTAATGTGGGGACTAGTGGGGAGTGAATATCTCTGTTACATGCCATCATCCTCACCCAAAGCAGGCCATCTGTCCAGTGAGTTTTATAAATTGAGTCCCCTTCATCTGGATCCTATTAATGCTTGTTCTTTGCACATTGACCCTGAAGGTGGGGACTGTAATCCCTCTTCTTGTCACCTTTCACCCAAGCCTTTGACAGCCAGAAAGAGACAAAGGGATCAAAGTAGAAACAGGACCTGAGGAAAGAGGGTGGCCTGTTATTGAGAACCCCAACAAAGAAGACCTACCTACTTGGGAGAGCAGAGACAGATAGCTACTTATGAAATGAAGGATGGGATCTTTACTGGCCCCAAACTCTACATTCTAATATTGAATTTTCTCTGAGAGCACCAAGCTATTCAGGCTGCTGTGACAATTTGACACACATCTAAGTGTTTCAGTGACAGGTTCTTCTAATCCAAGGTCAAGATGTCTCCAGGGCTGGCTCCCTCAGGGGCTTGGTGGTGAAAACTTCTGTGTCCTCAATGGTCTCCTTTGGTATGTGTCTTTATCCTAACTACCTCTGTTTGAATAGACAGATATGTCCAGCCATTCAACACCATTAACACAAAACATCTGCAGAATCACATCTCTTTTTTCATAACCACAATTGAACACACACACACACACACACACACACACACACACACACACACAGGCATGTGCACGCACACGCACGTGCACACACACACATCCCATGTTTCAAGTAGGTTTACTATCTTGCATGCTTGATGCATGTGGCTTGATGCTGTGAGCCATAGGTTGGACAGACCTGAATCACCAGAGTCCACGATGTTGGCTATTTACAGCAGTTACTGTTAACAAGGATTTTGCCTCTGAATCTGGTTAAGTAAGAAGGTACAGGGTGAGATCTTTCATACAGAACATCCGAGGAGCCCAGGTCAGCCCATAGTTCTTAGGATATATGATGTGGTTTTGCTCCCCTGAGTCATTTACTTCTCTAGCAATAGAAGTTTCATTGTGACTGATACTTTTATCTCGGTTGCTAAGGTCCCGCCAGTCTTTGCTTTTCAAAAATAATTCTTGCACCCCCTTTGTTAGGGAAAGGCTATCTGTAGGCATGTAGGTGAAGCTGCTTCTCCACAACTGTTAAAGCCAAGTGCCTCAAGCCCTTACCAGATCTTGCTATCCAGTGGCCCTTAAGTCTCACCTCTATAGCGAAGAAAACCCTGTGCTGACAATCCATTGACAGGAATCTTCTGAACCCAAACTCTGTGGATTTTGACATAAAACTCATATCCTGTGAGGAAGAGGAACTCACATGCACATTTTCATCCAGATCTGAGACATAAAGCCTCCTGTATTCAATTAGCTGTGAGTCTCCAAGGAATGCAATGCAGGGAGGGAGACGTAGGGCTTGGCAAGAGACCAATGGTGGTGTCTCTAGTATCTACTGCCATCCAGACAGGGAGGCAAAGGAAATGCTATAGCATAGCTGTCCCTCCTGCATTCTTCCATAATCGCTGAGAATAGTGAGCACCTCTTTCAAAATTCAGCATCAGGCCTCATTCACATTCAAGAGCAAATTACTTCAATCATGCAATTTTCTGCATCTGTGCAGTGTGGCTGCACTGCAAGAACAGACTATTTTGGACTGGGAGAGTGATGGAAAGGAAGGACATTTGGATGGGCTTGAGGTCTTAGACCTCAGCAAGCCAGCTTGACTTCAGAATGGCAGGTAGACTGTTGGGTGAAAGAGGACTCAGAAGTACAGAGAAGCACCGTGTGAGCACATTCGGTTTTCACGCCTCTACCATTCCATAACCACATTCTATGCCCTGCATCCTACAACCACAGATTCAGCCAATCACAGATAGACACTGTGGGTGGACTACATCTAAATATGTTCAGACTTTTTTTTTTCTTAATGCTGTTCTCAAAACAACACAGTGTTTGACATGGCAGCTGCTCTGAGGTAGGTGTCATGTGTATGGAAGAGGAGATGTGCCTTGGTTTGGGGGGGATGGAAGAGACTAGATTTTGGGTAGGACAGGTTTACAGGCAGAGAAGAGGGTCCTCTGAAACCTTGCTTGAAAACCATCAGAGAAGAGGTGCAGCCCTGAAATGTCCCCTGTAATTTCTAGAGGTCCCCATAAATCAGGACAGTGTTCAGCTCAGCAAACCTTGAAGTAAAATCATTCCCTGAGTCTAGGGCCTGGTAGTCTCTCAGGTTGATCTGGGATACCCTGGCTAAATAACCATTTTGTACTCTGCAGGGAGGCAATGGCTGTTCCACTGGCCCAGAATCTGTGAACTCCAAGGAACCTCTTTCAAGAAGATTCATCTGCATCAGAAGAGAAACCAGATTGCAAACCAAGAAGCGGGTGAATACTGAATAGTGACTGTGGCTTTGAGTTCCCAAGCGTGAGGGCCCATGACACTCTGGAAAGATCCTATGTGGTTCCAACTGTGTGGGTCACCTTTCTGGTTTTCTAGCTTGACCTTTGGGGGGGCAGGGAGCAGTAAAGGTTAAAAATTCCTACCTTCAGGCTGTTGGGCTAGAGGAATGAGATCACATTTTTCAAAAGTACAGAATACTGACTGGGACTGGGGAGATGGCTCAGTGGCTAAGCACTGGATGCTCTTCCTGAGGACTTTGGTTAGATGACCAGCACCCACATGGCATTCACAACCATCTGTAACTCCAGTCCAAGCATACCTGACACCCTCTTCTGGCCTCCATGGGCACTTCATGTGTGTGGTATATAGAAAGACATATATGTGAAATACCCACCACACACAAATGATAAATAAAAATGTTCCCAAAAATACAAAATGGTTGTTTAATACCTATCTGCATGGACACATGACACCCCAACTTCTCGAATGACATCAGTCATTGGCCCTGTACATGTCAAGGGAGTCACCTTTTACGCCAGCTCTCAGAGCTCAGTGCCCCACATCCTCAGCCTTACCAAGAGGATGGCTAGATATGCACACCTCTGCCTCCACCCTCACATCTGTAGTGTCACAAGATCAATTGCAATTTGACAAGCCTACACAACTGAATCAGAATCTCAGTCAGTAGAACTCAGGCTCAACTCCTGTATTTAGAAATAAAATCTCTTTTGTGATCCTGTTACATAAAGTCTTTCTTATTGGGGGGCACAAACACCTTTATGCCCCCTCCTACCTAGATAGGGCACTGTGAACAACCAAAATCCAATTCCACCAAAGCCTAACTTGGGAGCCAATGACCTTACTGGGTTTGCTTACAGAGCATGAATGGGAGCTTATGTACAATAGCATGCCACAACACCAGAAAGATTCAGGCTTTCTCATAGCTCCATAGAGAGAGTAACCCTTCAGTTACTTTCCAACACTCTACATTCCTGTCAGTACTCCTGAGAGAGGTCAACTTCCTATTTAAGTGTGCAGACTGGTATATGAGTTCCACGCAGCAGTTTCCTCCCAGAAAAAAACACTCCATCCTACAAGGAAGCTCCTTAATACAGAAGGTAGATAACTTAACATAGCTTCAGGAAGTCCCTAAAACTGACAAGACTCACTAGACCCTACCCTCCCTGAATAAGCAATAAAGCAGCTGAGTCATTCTCAGAAAAGCCAGGTAGAAATGAAGACTCTGAAACCAGACCAGCTTCTTGGAAGCAGAAACCAGCTGAGCTTTGTGCAAGAGGTTTAGACAAAACAAGTCATTTATAACACTCTTCAACCTGTTGGGCTGCCTATAGGCTGTGCAGTGAGCTCCAGGCTCCCAGCTTTGTGAGCTGTCACACATGCTGGTGTGGGCTTTGGTGAAGCAGCTGTCTTTTAGTCATTTCTGCTTCCATAAGTGATGCTTTATCCACATTTCTGTAAGTAACCTCAAAAAATGCACTGGACTTCAGTGTTATCTGTACTTTGGTCTGTTGTGGGCTCTCTCTCTCTCTCTCTCTCTTGGATGAGTAGACATGTATTTTGCATCTCCCCAGGAAAACTCTTGTCACATGACAGTGTGGGAGAAGTATGATGGAAAAGGTACAGAGTTACTTAAATGATGCTAGGAATATTCATTAAACACAAGTAGAAGAAATTCAACCACTATTGCTTATCATACAAAAGCCAACCACAGAGGAATTAAGGACATAATGAATTAAATGGTAACATAAAATATGGTTAACCATCCATATCCTTGGATTCTGCATTGATGGGGTCAACCAGCGTGGATCAAAACTATTTATATGTATTAGTAATCCATTGGACATGCAAAGAATCTTCTCATCTTCATTCCCTACACCCTGCTGACACAGCTCTGACATAGTATTAGGTGTTAAATCTAGAGATGATTTAAAATACCCAGGACGAGGTGCAAGGCCTACACTGATGTATAGAAGGCATCTCGATATCCATGAGGCTCCTGTATATAAGGAGTCCTGAAAATAATTCCTGACATGATCCTGCAAAACACTATATTTGACAAAAGAATTTTTTAAAAATATCATTACAATTCTCTGGTGAGAATGAAACATTTTTTTTTCTGTTTTGGTTTTTTGAGACAGGGTTTCTCTGTGGCTTTGGAGGCTGGCCTGGAACTAGCTCTGTAGACCAGGCTGGTCTTGGACTCACAGAAATCCACCTGCCTCTGCCTCTCGAGTGCTGGGATTAAAGGCATGAGCCACCACCGCCTGGCTTGGGAATGAAACTTTTAAGACAAAAACAAATACCAAGTTAGAAAACTATAAGATTAATTGAGGATCAACTATTCTCCAATAGATACTAGCACCAAGCAGGTATTTATATTATCTATAATACACAACTAGCAACAGATTAGCAAAGAATATAACTTTTAATTAGAGAGAAATAGTAATAAGCAATTCAATCACTGAATGTTGTGAAGACACTAGGAGACATTTCACAGGCAAGAGACAGGCAGTGTCCACACAAAGGGTCTCATGAACTGAAGGGAAATGAAGATGACTGATGAAAAGGTTCACCTTTAACACACTGATTTGATAAAAATTAGAAAGTTGGGTGGTACCAAGTGCTAGGTAAGGCATGAACAATGAGAATGGAAATATATGACTATTGCTCATAGAGCAAATACTCCTCCAATGAGCAAAGCCTGGGAGTTGTGGAAAGATAGCACCCAATGGAATGTGTTCTTACCAATGCAGTCATTCAAAATAATATATATCTATCATCTGTCTATCAACTTATCTGATATCCAGCTAGCCATCTATTATCTATCATCTCTGCCAACTTTTTTATTTAAATTCTTTAATTACCACTCATATTTACATATCCATCCCCCCCATTCCCTCACCCTCCCATCCTCCCATGTTCCCCACCAACCCCCAACCCATCCCCCAACTCCTCCCCAGGGACAGCGAGGCCCTCCACCAGGGACCTTCAAAGTCTGTCATATCATTTGGGGGAGGGCCCAGGCCCTCCTTGCTGTATCTGGGCTGCAATAGTATCTCTCCATAGGGAATGGGCTCCCAAAGTCCATTTGTGCACCAGGGTTGAAGACTGGCTCCACTGTTAACTATCATTCATGTATCATCTCTGCCATCTATCACTACCTCTAAACTACCCATCACCTATCTCTATCTATCTATCTATCTATCTATCTATCTATCTATCTCCTATTTACCATCTATCTACTGATCATCTATCTACCTATCAACCATCTATTTACCTTACAGTCATTCATCCACTCATCATCTACCTATATTTATCTACTTACGTATCATCTACTTATATCCATCTCTCATCTATCTACCTAGCTGTAATCTACCTCCTTACTTACCTAGAGTTATTAACAATGCTTTTCACTTTTCTCTTTTAACTCACTAAAATCTCTTACCCTAGACTGTTATCCTCAGCATATACATATCAGAGATGTTTGTCCTCCTCTTGTCTCCCCTCACCTCTTCTTGTTGCTTCCCCGTCTCTTTCCGTCTCCTGTTCTCTGCCTCTGTGTCCCCTGCCTGCCCAAGGAGCAGTATCTGGAGTTGAGTGGTGCAGACTATTTCCTGCATCTACCTACCTGTGTCTGCATCCTTCATCTGTCCTTGGACACTAGCTGTTGTTCTGATATCTGTCAAATGTTTCTATTTGGAACACTATATTCTACTGTTCTGACTCTTCTCATTCTCTTCATCACACAGAGGAAGCTTCCCATCCTACGCACTACCAAAGGTCCCTGTTACCTGACCATAGGGAATATTTGATCCTAACTGCTGCCATCAATATACGTTACAGTGGTCCTCAACCTTCCTAATACTGTTCATGTTGTGGCGACCCAATCATAAAATTATTTTGTTGCTACTTCGTAACTGTAATTTTTCTACTGTTATGAATTGTAATGCAAATATCTGATATGCAAAATACCAGGTATGTGACCCTAAAGGGGTCGAGACCCATTGCTCTAAAAGTTGCTTCAGTGACCTGGGGCTGCCATGAGGATATCTGACACTCAGGTAGGACCTGGCTTCCCTCAGGTAGAAGAAAGGGAGTTTATAGTTTAAACTGTCTACCAGCACACTCCTGGTTATTATATGCTAGACAATAATTATGTATTGAATAGATGAAGTAACAAAACCAAATAGCAGGAGAAAATATGGATCAAATCTTCACAGCTGTCTGGTGATTCCACTCACATCTACACAGCTGGCCACTTGCTCCCACTGTGAGCCCCCAACACTAGGGAAACAACATACCTCAGGTGGGCTGACCAGAGAATTGGGATGCATCTTGTCATTCCTGTTGTGGATGTGGGTACTTGGTGAGGTTATTGTTTTATTTAGTTAATCTCCATTTGAGGAGAGGCTCTTGAAGATTCGTGCAGTTTGCATATGCAGGGACACTCCTTGGTCATTAGCCCCCAGTGAATGACCCTGGTCACACAAGCCCAGCCTAACAGGGTGAAACTAAATAAAGATCTTTACAATTCCAGAAGGGGCCTGAATGAGGTTCATGGAGGTAGAAACGTTATAAGCCAGAGGAGAAAAGAAGACACCTCAGCATAGGAGGAGGGAGGCTTCCCTATGTGAAGGTGATACAAGACCTGGATCCTAGGGATAAAAGCCAAGCCTCATACTTTGAGACCTATGTTATACCAAATTTAAGCCACAGACTAATTGATTTCTTGGTCAATAGGTGGATGAACCCATTTACAAACTAACTGGATTGTTAGGTGCACACTGTATCTGAATAGCCTGAGATAGCTATTCACACCAGTGGCAGTAATTGCATTTCAAGAACCTTAGATGAGGTCCACATAGCTTAAATGTTCTCTTTAAGTCTGCTTCCAACTGTGGGAAGCTGTGGTTTAAATCATCCTACCAAGCAAAATAGAATGCACGACCCTGCGCGAGCTCACGCGCGCG